>NC_041390.1:195008132-195028580 GCF_002162155.2 Triticum dicoccoides
CTCACTATTCATCTAGAGGCAGCATCGATCGGCTTCAGTTAGCAGCAGTAGCGAAGGAATCGCTCGATCGGGTTCAGTTAACAGCCATCGATTGATCGCTCGGGTTCAGTAATGTGTAGCCTGCAGTGCAATCGCTCGGGTTCAGTTAGAGCCCAACGCCTCGCTCGGGTTTAGTTAGAGCCAACGCCTCGCACACACGCGCGTATGTGTACAAGAGAAACGCGCATCGCTCGGCCCCCGACCTCCCACTGTAACCGGGAACTCCCCGAAATTTTCCTCCTCCTCGCTTCTACCACGGTTTTTTCCGTCATGGACGGCCCAAAGAATGTCATGCAGCTGCGTCTCCGGCCCGCCCAGGACGAAAAGCCCATTTTCTGTCATGATTTTTTGTCATAGAAGTAGGAGCCCACCACATCTACGATGATACCGGGTTTTGTCACAATTATGGTCATAGAAGTGTCATATGTATGATAGAAAATATTTTCGTTCGGCCCAAAGTGTCACGGATGTGTCTTTTTTTGTAGTGTAGAAGAAGAATCTTTCTTACTGTTGTTGCTAGAATTTACTTGTGGCATGTATGTAGACAAGAGTAAATGCTTGGCAATATAAGAAGAACTTTTCTTGCGAAGATCATCATTGATTGCTTTTAAGAACCCTTGCTCTTGCTCAAGGTTGAGTTTTTCAAAGCGTAGCTTCTCATGAGTCTTTAAAAGCTCTCGATGATCTTCCAAGGTAGTTTCATGAGCTAACTTAAGAGTGTTTAGTTATTTAGTTACACTCTCAATCTCCTTCTTATTATCTTCATTCGTTTTATCTTGATTAGCATGATTAATAGCAAGTTCATCACAGTTTTCATCACTAGAGTTGTCAACACGTAAATCATGATCACCTAGAAAATCATCTTCATCACTATTGAAATCAACATACTCAGGGTGTGATACCTTTGGGACTTTAGCCATGAAGCATCTTCAAATTCCTTCATTTTGTGAGTCAAATATGTTGTAGGAGTTGGTTGACACAAGTGCTAGACCGGCAACACCTTCATCTTGAGTATATTCGGAGTCAGAGTGATAACTTCTCTCGGAGTGATGGTCGGAGTCGGAGTCGGATACCCATTCACCAATGTGAGCTTGATGTCTTCATTTTGTGTAGCTCCTTGATGACTTGTCCTTCCTTTCCGAATCCTTGCTTCTGCGAGAGGTTCTTCATTCATAACGATCATCTCTACTCCTTCTCTCTCTTGGAGGTGATTCTTCTCTTCTACTTCTCCTTTTGGGCAAATCTTCTCTTCTTTTGTAGGGAGCCATACACTCATTGGAGTAGTGTCTGGGTCTTCCAAAATTGTAGCAATTACACTCACGACTAGAAGATCTTTTGTCATTGTAGGACCTTGACTAGGAACTCCTTTTTTTGCTTCTACTCTTGTAGAACTTGTTGAAATTCTTCACCATTAGGCTCAATTCCTCATTGAAGGCTTGTTTCTCACTTGATGATGTAGGAGCATCACATGATGCTTTGTAAGCACCACTTAACTTGTTTTGAAGCTCTTCCTTATCCTTGAGTGACATCTCATGAGCAACAATTCTTCCAATTACTTCCGTTGGCTTGAGATATTTGTAGTTGGGCATCATTTGGACCAATGTGCATACTGTATCATATTTTCCATCCAAGGCTCTTAGGATCTTATTGACGATGAATCTGTCAGTAATCTCTTCACTTCCTAAGCCAGCAATCTCATTTGTGATGAGAGCAAGCCTAGAGTACATTTCAGCGACACCTTCACCATCCTTCATTTTAAACTTGTCAAACTGACTTTGAAGCACATCCAATTTGGATTCCTTGATGGAGTCAGTGCCTTCATGCATATCAATGAATGTATCCCAAATTTCCTTTGCATTCTCAAGACGGCTAATTTTGTTGAATTCTTCGGGGCACAATCCGTTGAAGAGGATATCGCAAGCTTGAGCGCTGTATTGCAGCATCTTCAACTCTTCCGTGGTAGCTTCACGGTTCGGTTCTCTACCATCAAAGAAATCACCTTGCAAGCCAATACACACAATAGCCCAAACGGCGGAGTTATGTCCAAGAATATGCATTTTCATCTTATGCTTCCAACTAGAAAAATTATTACCATCAAAGTAAGGACCTCTACGGTGGTAATTTCCCTCGCTAGACGCCATACTCTCCTAGGTTGTGAAACCAAGGCTATGATCACCAAAGCTATGGAAATCAAGGCAAATGGAGACCAAAGCTCTGATACCGCTTGTAGGATCGAAAGTATGTCTAGAGGGGGTGATTAGACTACTTGACTAAATAAAAATCTAGCCTTTTCCAATTTTAAGTCTTGGCAGATTTTAGCAACTTATCTCAAGTCAAGCACCCAACCTACACATGCAAATCTAAGAGTATAGCAGCGGAATGTAAATCATTGCATATGAAGGTAAAGGGGGGAGTTTGGAGGGAGCAAACGCAATGTAGACACGGAGATTTTTGGCATGGTTCCGGTAGGTGGTGCTATTGTACATCCACGTTGATGGAGACTTCAACCCACGAAGGGTAACGGTTGCGCGAGTCCACGAAGGGCTCCACCCATGAAGGTTCCATGAAGAAGCAACCTTGTCTATTCCACCATGGTCGTCGCCCATGAAGGACTTGCCTCACTTGGTAGATCTTCATGGAGTAGGTGATCTCCTTGCCCTTACAAACTCCTTGGTTCAACTCCACAATCTTGACGGCGGCTCCCAAGTGACACCTAACCAATCTAGGAGACACCACTCTACAAAAGGTAATAGATGTTGTATTGATGATGATCTCCTTGCTCTTGTGCTTCAAATGACAGTCTCCCCAATACTCAACTCTCTCTCATAGATTTGGATATGGTGGAAAGATGATTTGAGTGGAAAGCAACTTGGGGAAGGCTAGAGATCGAGATTCTTGTGTTGGATTGGAATATCTTGGTCTCAACACATGAGTAGGTGGTTCTCTCTCAGAAAATGAATAGTGGAAGTGTAGGCACATTCTGATGGCTTTCTCCATGAATGAAGAGTGGATGGAGGGGTATATATAGCCTCCACACAAAATCTAACTGTTACACACAATTTACCAAACTCGGTGAGACCGAATACTCAAACTCGGTCAGACCGATTTAGTTCAAAATGTGAATGTTAGGCTTTTCGGTGGGACCGACATGTCAACTCGGTAGGACCGATTTCATTAGGGTTAGGGCATAACGTAATCTCGATGAGACCAATCACATGAACTCGGTGAGACCGCTTTCTATAGTAGGCAAACAGAGAGTTGGTCAGGCAAACTTGGTGGGACCAATCGCTCATTCCGCTGAGACTGAAATGTTACGAAAAGGAAACAAAGAGTTTGCATTGCGAACTCGGTGGGATCGATCGCTCATCTCGGTTAGGCCGAAACATTATGAAGGGAAACAGAGAGTTTGCAATCCCATCTCGGTGAGACCGAGATCCCTACCGGTGAGACCGAATTGATTAGGGTTTCTGGCTATGGCGATGTCAAGTGAACTCTGTGGCACCGGAAAGATCAAATTGGTGGGGCCGAGTTTGAATTTGGTTTGGGACATATGTGGATATGAGAAAGTGGTTTAGAGCTTTTGGAGCATACCACTAAGCATTTTGAGCAAGCAAGCCATTAAGCAACACCTCATCCCCTTTTAATAGTATTGGCTTTTCCTTTGGACTCAATGTGATCTTGGATCACTAAAATTAAAATGTAGAGTCTTGAGATTTTTGCCAATATGTGTCCTTAGCATTTTGAGGGGTCCACATTCCTAGTCCATGCCATGCCAATCATTGAACTTTCTGAAATGGTCATCTTGAAAGAGCATTAGTTCAATGAGATATATGTTGTTAGGAATTACCAAAACCACCCGGGGATAGTTGCACTTTCATACGCACATGCTCCTAGGGGGATAGATTGGTCGGAAAAGACCATCGCTCGTCCCCGGCCATCACTCATAAGGAAGACAATCAATAAATAAATCATGCTCCGACTTCATCACATAACGGTTCACCATACGTGCATGCTACGGGAATCATAAACTTTAACACGAGTATTTCTACAATCCATAATTACACACTAGCATGACTCTATGTAACATCCCAATTTTCAATTTGGATGTTATACATAGGTCATCATATGCATATCATATTTTATTTGCATTTTGGTTGTGATCCTAGAAATCTTAAGCAACTCAAGGACACAAGGAGAGAGTTGGAGATTTCATTAATTTTCATATTTGAATTTTTCTCAAATTTGAAAAGAGGATCAATTTGATTTCAATATTTTCTCTCCAATTAATTCCAATAATAAAAATAAATGAGAGAAGATCATATGACTTCATCAAAAGAAAGGAATATTGGAGAAGAAATTTTAAAATCAAATTTATAATTTATTTGCATTTTATTCGCTATTTTATTAGAATTAGAAAAAATATGCATTTTTAGGCCAGAAAAATGTTCACCTTATTCTAAATATTAGGTTTAGATGGTGAAAATTGTTTCTGTTATTTTTAGAATTTTTTTATATTTTATTAGGATTTTATTTTGGTGAAATTTATTTATTTATTAAAAAAAAGTTTGCCGCCCGACTAGGCCGAAGGCGCAGCCGGGCCGCAGCCCACGTAGCCCCGTCGCCTTCCTCCCGAGCGGGAGGAGTCCCGCCGCCGCACAGACGCCGAGGAAGTCCGGCTCGGACTCCCGTCGCGCCGCCCCTCACCCAAGGCAGCCGCCCCCCTCTCGGCCTTTATAAGGCGAGCCGCCGCCGCCGCCCCTCCTCCTCATCCCAGCCTGCCACCGAGCCGAGTCGCCGCCCTTTAGCCGCGCAACCTCGCCGCCGCACCACTGCCCCGCGCCGCAAGCCACCGCCATCGTCGCTGCCTCGCCTCGCCGGAAGTTCTCCGCCGCTGTTGACCACCGTCGCCGTTAACCGGTATAAAACCGTCCCAGATCGCCGGTTCGTTTTCGGTTTTTTTTGTTCTTCGGTTTTTAGATCGGTTTATTTTTAGGGTTAGGGTTTTTCTCGGTTTTTAGTTCGGTTCTAATTTGCGGGCGTTCGTCCGTTAATCCACGGTAGCGACTGTTTTTGTTCATTAGGGTTTCGTAGCGAACGTTCGTTCGTTAGGTTTTTCTTTTTATTTTATTTTCGGCCAGGGACCTACCCATGAATATATATTTTTACAGATTAGTCCCTGGTCTTCAAACCTTCGTAACTTTTTGCTCGTTCGTCCAAATCTAGTGAAACCAATGCCAAAATATGTGTGTTGTTTCCCTCTTTCCAGATAATCAACTTGAACATGATTTTGACAAATTTAAAATTTGGTTGCAAGCAGATTTGAATTTGAACTTCTTTTGATCGTAGTTTGAGTTTCGCATCTCCGATTTGATTGATTCTTTTTGCAAATCGAAGCTCTTCAGTTGAACTTTCAGTTTGGATCTTTTCATTTGAGTTTTACCCTTGCATCTTATGCTTAAGTGCTTATGTATGCTATTGTTTGTTCACGATAGAGTTTTCGGAGTGCGAAGCGTGCAAAGCGTGCTACTACGAGTCACTAGGGTTTTCAGATCGTCAGCAAGGCTAACACTTTGATCATATCCATTATTACCCAGTTTTTATGCATTAGTCTCAATCCTCAAACATTGCATGAGTAGGATCTGCTTAACATGTGGGTATTGGGAGTAGTTGTTGAGGTAGTACCTATTGCCCTTTTATTCAAACCTTGGGAGTTACTATGTTACGCTTATTATACGTTGCTATGCTATGCTCATAGACGTGGTTTGGTTTGAGTGATTCATGGCAGTTGTCAGTATTATTATGGACTAAGGGTTTACTTAAGGTGGCTACTTTAACACACATCTAGGTGGATTAGTTTGTGGGTACCTGGGGAAATCCAGTGTTGTCCCAAGGAGAATCCCGAGGTATCCGTGTGATTTTTCCTATGGTTCGCCACCGAGGCTCAAAGGGATCATTATGTTATTCATGCTGGAAAATTCCATGTGCAGCTACAATCCATTATGGGCTCTGGCATAGTTGAGTAAGTTGCGGGAGACCTTTCCATGATGGGCTAGCAGATGTAGGGGATTGTAGGTGTACCGGCCTATCTATCGGTTAAGGGGACCTCTTCGGAAAGACTATGTCTCGGTCATTCGTTTCTCAAACATCATGCAGTGCGAGAAATTCAACAAAGGAGATTGAGTCTTGTGGGGAAGAGTGTGCAAACCTTTGCGGAGTCTATAAACTAATCATGGTTAGCCGTGTCCCCGGTTATGGACATCTTGAGTATCTGGTGCTTGAATTAGTATGTTGATCTCATCACTTTACTTAATTAACTTGTTGGGTTATTGATTATTACTTTGGGATTGAGATGGGGTTACCATTCTCAATGTTTTTTCAACAAACTTTGTAGTTAAATAAAATATATTCCTTTGTTGTAGGGAAAAATTGGCTTTACGCAAAATGATAACCATAGAGCCTCCACAAGCAATATATGCATATAGTTATAGCTATTACTTGTTCGGTGCTTTATAGTGTTATCTTGCCAGCATATTCCATGTGCTGACCTACACAGGCTGCAACGTATTATGTTGCAGAGTTTTCAGATGAAGAGTAAGGTGTGCTAGGTCGTTGTCGTGCACTCAGTTATGCCGTTGGAGTTGATGGACTCATTTACCCTCGAAGCTTCCGCAGTTATCTTGTTTAGATGGCCTTCAGCCATATTATTGTAATAAGTACTCTATTTGAGACTTTCGATGTAATAAGTGTGTGATTGCACTCTGCTATAAATCCTCGAGTATTGTGTGTGTGTGTCAGCATTACCGATCCAGGGATGACACTTATACACAGAGATTTCACCGTTTGAGGTCGGATCACTACACTCTAATATAACCATAATTATATCTCAAAACAATCATAAGGAATCAAACTTCTCATAGTATTCAATGCACTTTATATGAAAGTTTTTATTATATCCCTCTTGGATGCCCATCATATTAGGACTGAATTCATAACCTAAGCAAATTACCATGTTGTTTAAAGAATCTAAAATAATATAAGTGAAAGCATGAGAGTTCATCAATTTCTTCAAATAAAACTACCGCCGTGCTCTAAAAAGATATAAGTGAAGCACTAGAGCAAATGACAAACTACTCCAAAAGATATGTGAAGATCAATGAGTAGTCGAATAATTATGTAACTATGTGAAGACTCCTTCTCATAAATAAAATTTCAGATCTTAAGTGCTTTATTGAAACAACAAGCAAAGCAAAATAAAATGACATTGAAAGGATAGCACATTTCATGTGAACAAGCAAAAACTTAGGCTCAACCAAAACTGACCAATAGTTGTTGAAGAAGAAAGGTGGGATGCCAACCGGGGCATCCCCAAGCTTAGACGCTTGAGACTTCTTGAAATATTAAGTTGGGATGCCTTGGGAATCCCCAAGCTTGAGCTTTTGTGTCTCCTTAATTCCTTTCATATCGCGGTTTCCCTAAATCTTAAAAACTCCATCCACACAAAACTCAACAAGAACTCGTGAGATAAGTTAGTATAAATCCGTGCATAACCTTAATATTCTCTACTATAGAAAATCACTAAAATTATTATTTAACATTGCATACTAAATGCCTCTGCATATTTAATACTCTTATCCTCAAATATAATAATTAAACAAGCAAACATATGCAAACAATGCAAACATAACAACAATCTGTCTAAATAGAATAGTCTGTAAAGAATGCAAGAGGAATCATACTTCCGTAACTCCAAAAATTCTGACAAACTACCACACAGTAGATAATTTTTTGTTACTGATTGTGTAAAAATTTCAAGATTTTATCATGTTCTGACTATTCACAAATATTCAAAACATAATATCAAACTTTCTTTTTTTTAAACAACAGCATATGGACTTGCAAAATAAGCATGGTAAAGGCTATACTTGACCTTTTTATTGAACTAAAAGATGTAAAACATTAATATAAATAACAACAAGCAAATCCTAATAAAATAAAATTGCGCTCCAAGCAAAACTCATATCATGTGGTGAATAAAAATATAGCTCCAAGTAAGGTTACAGATGAACGAAAACAAAAGAGGGGATGCCATCCGGGGCATCCCCAAGCTTAGATGCTTGGTTGTCCTTGAATATTACCTTGGGGTGCCTTCGGCATCCCCAAGCTTAGGCTCTTGCCACTTCTTATTACATAGTCCATCAAAACTTTACCCAAAACTTGAAAACTTCACAACACAAAACTTAATAGAAAACTCATGATCTCCGTTAGTATAATAAAGCAAATCACCACTTAGGTATTGTCAAAACAAGATTCATAATTTTTTTCACATAATGCCTACTGTACCCTATCATTTCTACAATTTATATTAAGAAATATAAGTCATAGAAACTTGAAAACAAGCAAATTATGCATCGAAAACAGAATCTATCAAAAACTGAACCGTCTATAGTAATCTGTAACTCTCGAATACTTCTGTAACTCCAAAAATTCTGAAAAATTAGGAAACCTAATAAATTTGTTTATTAATCTTATACAAAATGAATCTGTATTTTATCACACTTCTATAAAAATGAGAATTGTTTTCCTGAGCGCAAAAGTTTCTGTTTTTCAGCAAGATCAAATCAACTATCAACATAGATCATCCCAAAGGTCTTACTTGGAACTTTATTGAAACAAAAGCTATAAACCATGATTACTACAGTAGCTTAATCATGTGAACGCACAAAACCAGTAGGTATAAATATTGGGTTGTCTCCCAACAAGCGCTTTTCTTTAATGCCTTTCTAGCTAGGCATGATGATTTCAATGATACTCACATAAAAGATAAGAATTGAAACATAATGGGAGAATCATGCAGAATATGACTAGCATATTTAAGTCTAACCCACTTCCTATGCATAGGGATTTTGTGAGAAAACAACTTATGGGAACAAGAATCAACTTGCATAGGAAGGTAAAACAAGCATAACTTCAAGATTTTCAACACATAGAGAGGAAACTTGATATTATTGCAATATGTAAAAGCATATGTTCCTCTCTCATAATAATTTTCAGTAGCATCATGAATGAATTCAACAATATAACCATCACACAAAGCATTCTTTTCATGATTCACAAGCATACAAATTTTACTACTCTCCACATAAGCAAAATTCTTCTCATTCGAAATAGTGGGAGAAAATTCAACAAAATAACTATCATGGAATTGAAAATTGAAATCAAGATGACAAGTTTCATGGTTATCATTATTCTTTATAGCATACGTGTCATCACAATAATCATCAAAGATAGGAGGCATTCTTTCATCATAGTAAATTTTCTCATCAAAACTTGGGGGACAAAAAGTATCATCTTCATCAAACATAGCATCCCCAAGCTTATGGCTTTGCATATCATTAGCATCATGGATATTCATAGAATTCATACTAACATCATTGCAATCATGCTCATCATTCAAAGATTTAGGGCCAAACATTTTAATGCATTCTTCTTCTAACACTTCGGCACAATTATCGGAATCCTTATTTTCATGAAAGACATTAAAAAGATGAAGCATATGAGGCAACCACAATTTCATTTTTGTGTAATTTTCTTTTATAGACTAAACTAGTGATAAAACAAGAAACTAAAAGATTCGATTGCAAAATCTAAAGATATACCTTCAAGCACTAACCTCCCCGGCAACGGCGCCAGAAAATAGCTTGATGTATACTACGCAACCTTCTTCTTGTAGACTCGTGTTGGGCCTCCAAGCGCAGAGTTTTGTAGGACAGTAGAAAATTTCCCTCAAGTGGATGACCTAAGGTTTATCAATCTGTGGGAGGCGTAGGATGAAGATGGTCTCTCTCAAACAACCCTGCAACCAAATAACAAAGAGTCTCTTGTGTCCCCAACACACCCAATACAATGGTATATTGTATAAGTGCACTAGTTCGGCGAAGAGATGGTGATACAAGTGCAACATGGATAGTAGATATAGGTTTTTGTAATCTGAAAATATAAAAATAGCAAGGTAACTAGTACAAAAGTGAGCAAACACGGTATTGCAATGATTCGAAACAAGGCCTCGGGTTCATACTTTCACTAGTGCAAGTTCTCTCAACAATGATAACATAATTAGATCATATAACAATCCCTCAACATGCAACAAAGAGTCACTCCAAAGTCGCTAATAGCGGAGAACAAACGAAGAGATTATTGTAGGATATGAAACCACCTCAAAGTTATTCTTTCTGATCAATCTATTGGGCTATTCCTATAAGTGTCACAAACAGCCCTAGAGTTTGTACTAAAATAACACCTTAAGACACACATCAACCAAAACCCTAATGTCACCTAGATACTCCAATGTCACCACAAGTATCCGCGGGTTTGATTATACGATATGTATCACACAATCTCAGATTCATCTATTCAAACCAACACAAAGAACTTCAAAGAGTGCCCCAAAGTTTCTACTAGAGAGTCAAGACGAAAACGTGTGCCAACCCCTATGCATAAGTTCATGAGGTTACAGAACCCACAAGTTGATCACCAAAACATACATCAAGTGTTCTCAAATCCTTGAAGACTCAATTTGATGTAAGATAACTGTTGGGGAATGCGGTATTTCAAAATTTTACCTACGATCATGCAAGATCTATCTAGGAGATGCATAGCAAGGAGAGGGGAGAGTGTGTCTACGTACCCTCGTAGACTGAAAGCGAAAGCATTGAGTAACGTGGCTGATGTAGTCGAACGTCTTCGCGATCCAACCGATCAAGTACTAAATGCACGGCACCTCCACGATCTGCATACGTTCAGCTCGGTGACGTCCCTCGAACTCTAGATCAAGCTGAGGCCGAGGGAGAGTTTCGTCAGCATGACGGCGTGTTGACGGTGATGATGAAGTAACCGACGCAGAGCTTCGCCTAAGCACTACAACAATATGACCAAGGTGGAAATCTATGGAGGGGGGCACCGCACACGGCTAAGAAATCAACTTGTGTGTCTATGGGGTGCCCCCTCCCTCGTATATAAATGAGGGGAGAAGGAGGAGGGCCGGCCTCAAGGGGCGCGCCCAAAGGGAGGATTCCTACTCCTAGTAGGAGTAGGTTTCCCCCTTTCCTAGTCCAAGTAGGAGAAGAAGGAAGGAGAGGGAGAGGGAGAAGGAAAGAGGGGGCGCCACCCCTCCTAGTCCAATTCGGACCAGCCCATGGAGGGGCGCGTGGCCACCCCTTGAGGCCCTTCTCTCCTTTCCTGTATGGCCCATTAAGGCCCACTACTTCCCCCGGCGAATTCCCGTAACTCTAGGTACTCCGAAGAATACCCAAATCACTCAGAACCTTTCCGATGTCCGAATATAGCCTTCCAATATATCGATCTTTACGTCTCGACCATTTCGAGACTCCTCGTCATGTATATGATCTCATCCGGGACTCCGAACAACCTTAGGTACATCAAATCACATAACTCATAATACAAATCGTCATTGAACGTTAAGCGTGCGGACCCTACGGGTTCGAGAACTATGTAGACATGACCGATACACATCTTCGGTCAATAACCAATAGAGGAACCTGGATGCTCATATTGGCTCCTACATATTCTACGAAGATCTTTATCGGTCAAACCGCATAACAACATACGTTGTTCCCTTTGTCATCGGTATGTTACTTGCCCGAGATTCGATCGTCGGTATCATCATACCTAGTTCAATCTCGTCACCGACAAGTCTCTTTACTCATTCCGTAATGCAACATCCCGCAACTAACTCATTATTCACATTGCTTGCAAGGCTTATAGTGATGTGCATTACCGAGAGGGCCCAGAGATACCTCTCCGACAATCGGAGTGACAAATCCTTATCTCGATCTATGCCAACTCAACAAACACCATCGGAGACACCTATAGAGCATCTTTATAATCACCCGGTTACGTTGTAACGTTTGATAGCACACGAGGTGTTCCTCCGGTATTCAAGAGTTGCATAATCTCATAGTCAGAGGAAAATGTATAAGTCATGATGAAAGCAATAGCAATGAAACTAAACGATCATTTATGCTAAGCTAACGGATGGGTCTTGTCCATCACATCATTCTCTAATGATGTGACCCCATTCATCAAATGACAACACATGTCTATGGTCAGGAAACTTAACCATCTTTGATTAACGAGCTAGTCAAGTAGAGGCATACTAGGGATACTTTGTTTTGTCTATGTATTCACACATGTACTAAGTTTCCGGTTAATACAATTCTAGCATGAATAATAAACATTTGTCATGATATAAGGAAATATAAATAACAACTTTATTATTGCCTCTAGGGCATATTTCCTTCAATAACTTCAAAGGGAAAACTCAGTCCATTACAAGAAGATAGAGGGGGAGAAACATCATAAGATCCAACTATAATATCAAAGCTCGTGGTACATCAAGATCGTGCCAAATCAAGAACACGAGAGAGAGAGAGAGAGATCAAACACATAGCTACCGGTACATACCCTCAGCCCCGAGGGTGAACTACTCCCTCCTCATCATGGAGAGCGTTGGGAGGATGAAGATGACCACCAGAGATGATTTCCCCCTCCGACCGGCAGGGTGCCAGAACAGGGTCCCGATTGGTTTTTGGTGGCTACAGAGGCTTGTGGCGGTGGAACTCCCGATCTAGCTTCTGTAATGGAGGTTTGGGGATATATATAAGAGGTGTTGGCATCGAGAACAAGTCAGGGGGGTCCAAGAGGGGCCCACAAGGTCGGGGCGCGCGCCCTAGGGGGCGCCCCCACCCTTGTGGTGGCCTTGGGACTCCTATGGTGCATCTCCGGTACTCCGTGGGATTCTTTTGGTCTATAAAGAATCATTGTAAAGTTTCAGGTCAATTGGACCCCGTTTGATATTCCTTTTCTGCGAAACTCAAAAACAAGGAAAAACAAAAACTGGCACTGGGATCTAGGTTAATAGGTTAGTCCAAAAATCTATATAAAATAACATATAAATGCATATAAAACATCCAAGGTTGATAATATAATAGCATAGAACAATCAAAAATTATAAATACGTTGGAGACGTATCAATTCTCAATACAATGGTCTCTTGGAGATCCATATGATGTAATTCTTTTTGCGGTTTGTTTGTTGGGATCCGAAGAACTTTGAGTTTATGATCAAATCTTTTTCTTTTTATCCATGAAAGTTATTTGAGTCTTCTTTGATCTCTTATATGCATGAATAAGGAGTAAGAAGAGCCTAAGCTTGGGGATGCCCATGGCATCCCAAGCTATTATCCAAAGAGAAGCAAGCAACTAAGCTTGGGGATGCCCTGAGTGGTGTCCCCTCTTTCTTCTAACGACCATCGGTATTTTACTCTAAGCTATATTTTTATTCATCACATAATATGAGCTTTGCTTGGAACGTCTTGTATGATATAAGTCTTTGCTTGTTTTGCGTTGTGTTTTAAGTCTTGAATCCTTGCTGGACACACCTATTGGATAGAGCCAAAATTATGCCATGACTTGTTAGAATTGCTCTCTATGCTTCACTTAAATCTTTATGAGCTATGGAATTGCTCTAGTGCTTCACTTATATCTTTTTGAGCACGGTGTGCTTTAGTATTTTTGAAGAAATGCTCTCTTGCTTCACTTAGATTTATTTGAGAGTTAGTAAATTTTTTAAGAAATTCTCTCTTGATTCACTTAAATTAATTTGAGAGAAAGAAATATTATGCTCATGATCTTCACTTATATTTGTTTGAGCTTATCAAAAGCAACACATGAAAATTAGTCCCAAAGTGATAGATATCCAAGAAGGATATAATAAAAACTTTCATGAAGATCATTGGACAAAATAAACTCGATTCCTTGTAATAGTTTTGAGATATGATGATGTGATATGTGAGTCATGTTGGTGAGTAATTATTCTTTAGTAGGAATATTGGTGTTAAGGTTTGTGATTCCCTATGCAAGCACAAAAGTCAATAGTAATGAAATTACATCCTACTTGTGGTGCATTATTCGGTGTTAATTATGCTTAATGCTTGCTTATGAGATTATTCGTTTCTTGGTTGGTCGCTTCTCAATCTTTTTCTAGCCTTCATTTTGCACTAAGTATGATCACTACTTGTGCATCCAAAATCCTTTAAACTAGTTTTGCCACATGAGTCCACCATACCTACCTATATGCGGTATTATTTTGCCGTTCTAAGAAAATTTGCATGTGCCATCTCTAATTTTCAAAATAAATTTCTCTTTCATGTGCTCGTACCGCTCATGAATCGGTAGGGGGTGGCTAATATATTTCCATGCTAGATATGTTATTGTCACGATGAGTGTTTATTCACTTGTCATTGCATGAGAGTAAGGCAAAGGTATTAGGGATGCCCGGTCCCGAAATGAAAAATGAATTTAATTTATGTTGTCAAATAATAAATTCCTTGTAAAGTGTTGGTATGGAAGGCACCCGTGGATACGACTAGCCATGGAAAGTGAAAGTATGGTTGAAAAAGGAATAAACTTTAATTTTTGTTTGGGAACCGCCTATGATATATCTAGTATGGAAAGTATTCGGAACTTCTCGATCGTTCTCGTTGACAGGAAAAGCATGCCTCCCGAAATGTTTTTATCTCTATGTTTTTCGCTTTGAGCTATGGCACCTCTGCAAATCCTTACTTCCCTCTACGAAGGGCCCTTCTTTTACTTTATGCAATTTTTATTTTAAATTTTAGTCTCCATCTTCTCTTATAAAGCACCAACTAGGGGGCACTATGATCGTACTTGAGCATTGGGTGTAGCTAATATGCGAGTGTGTTTCATGAATGGATTAATGATTGAGCATGATGGGCTAGGGATAACTTATTTTAGCATTGATATTTTGAAAGACATGGTTGCTTGTTGATATGCTTGAGTATTTAAGTCTCATGTCAAAACTAGACTATTGCTTTGAACCATATAAAAGTCCAAATGTCCATGCTATAAACAAAAGAATATGTGATGAACATGTTAGGCAGCATTCCACATCAAAAATTCTGATTTTATCATTTACCTACTCGAGGACGAGCAGGAATTAAGCTTGGGGATGTTGATACGTCTCCAACGTATCTATAATTTTTGATTGTTCCATGTTGTTATATTATCATTCTTGGATGTTTTATAATCAATTTATAGTCATTTTATATCATTTTTTGGTACTAACCTATTAACATAGTGCCAAGTGCCAGTTGTTGTTTTTGCATGTTTTTTACATAGCAGGAAATCAATATCAAACGGAGTCCAAACACAGTGAAACTTTTTGTGGATTTTTTTGGACCAGAAGACATCCAATGGGTCGGAGAAGTGCCTGGGGGTGCCCCGGGGGAGCACCACTACTGGAATCAGCTTCTTTGCCGTCTGCCATGGCGGACGGCAAAGGCACAGACCCAGGACAGCAAATTTCTTTCCCGTCTGCCAGCGGATGGCAAACTGTCCGTCTGAGCACATGCCAGCAAAGGCCTTCTTTGTCGTCCGCTTCTTAGAAACGGATGGCAAAGGATTGTGTCATCCGCCATCTGAGGCCAGCAGACGGCAAAGACAACGGACGACAGTGGGGTGGGGTCAGAGCCGTTAGGGGGTTAACGGCGCTCTTTGTCGTCCGCTGACAGATGGCAAAGAGCTCAGCTAGGCCATCACTAGGAAGCTACCACATGGCAGCTATGCCGTCTGCCAGCAGATGGCAAAGATTCAAAGGTCTTTGTCATCCGCTGGCAGACAATATAGCTGACCAAATAGGCAGCCAGTGTTCCCAGTGTCCACAGGTAGCTGCCACATGTCCTCTTTGTCGTCCGCTAGCATACGGCAAAGAGGCTATATCCCCTGTTTTTATTTATATCCATTTAATTTCATGGGAATTCACACACGGATATACATATTTTTTTTCACAGGCACAACAGACATATGATGTATCCAACACATAGCTCCATACATGACAACATACATACATAAGAAACATAGTTCCATCCATACATATTACAGTAATATCACAATGTTCATCCAACACATTGTTCCATGCATCCATATAACAAGTTCCACATTATTCTTCAATACAAACGAAAAGAAGAACAGGGAAACAAGCACTCCATCCATGCAAGCTTCCATATAGTGAATTAAATCTGCAAAATGGGAAACAAGAAAGTTAGAAGAAGAAGAAGAAGAAGAAGAAGAAAACTAGAAGAATAAGAAGAAGCTCTACTTCTTCTAGAAGAAGTAGAGCTTCTTTTTCTTCTTTTCTTCCTATTCCTTCTTTTCTTCCTCTTCCTTGATTTTCTTCATCTTATTATGTCATTTGTGGACTAAATAGGCTAAATTATGTCATAAATGGACTAAATAGGCTAAATAAGAAGAAAAATGTCATTTTTGAGCTAACCTAGCTAATTATGCCATTTTTGACCTAATTAAGCTTATTGTGACATTTTAGAGGACAACAAGCTAAGTATATGACATTTATGAGGTTAGCAAGGTTATTATGCCATTTACGAATAAAAACAAGTAAGAGGAGGAAAAGAAGAAGAAGAATAACTTCTTCTTTTCTTCCTATTCCTTCTTTCCTTCCTCTTCCTTGATTTTCTTCATCTTATTATGTCATTTGTGGACTAAATAGGCTAAATTATGTCAAAATGGACTAAACGAGCTAAATAAGAAGAAAAATAGCATTTTTGAGCTAACCTAGCTAATTATGCCATTTTTGACCTAACTAAGCTTATTGTGCCATTTTAGAGGACAACAAGCTAAGTATATGATATTTATGAGGTTAGCAAGGTTATTATGCCATTTACGAATAAAAACAAGTAAGAGGAGGAAAAGAAGAAGAAGAAGAAGAAGAAGAAGAAGAATAAGAAGAAGAAGAAGAAGAAGAAGAAGAAGAAGCTTCTTCTTCTTTTCTTCCTATTCCTTCTTTCCTTCCTCTTCCTTGATTTTCTTCATCTTATTATATCATTTGTGGACTAAATAAGCTAAAGTATGTCAAAAATGGACTAAGCAGGCTAAATAAGAAGAAAAATATCGTTATCACGGAGGTGTAGGAATGGTCGGGGCTGCGCAAGTGGCAAACGGAGGTGAAGGACCGGTTGGGGTTTCGGCATTGGTAGACGCAGAAGGATTGGTTGATGCTTGTCGGGAGCCATGTTGCACCAAAGATCATTTCCAATAATGTCTTGTTAGCATGATGCAAACTGAAATGTGAATAGTAGTAACCAAGGACCATTCAAATCAAACTCACTATGGTCGCCGGAGCAATTTGGGGCATCGGCAGAGGGGCCTAACCATTTTTCTCGCACGTGGTCTGCACATTTGGTTTTCACGAGTCAGTCATATTAGTTAGTAATGTGAACATTACGTGCATGATTGGGCTAATATGCACGAGAAACGTACCATGATGAGCTCGTATAGGGCCCGGTTAGACGCCTCGTTCCGGTTCCTCTCCTCCTCCAACAGCTTAGTCGTCCTCTCCTCCATCTCCCTCTCCCTCTCTACCGCCTCCCTTTTTGCCTCCTCCAAAAGCGCCTGGGTCTTCAATCTCTCTTTCTCAACCAATTCCTGCAACACACCACTCCTCGTTAGCATTGTAATCATCGACGGACGCACACACAATGTAATGGAGGAAAGGTGAGAGAGTCCATATAACTAACTGCCATGGCGAGCTCCGCGGGCCGTGCACGAGGTGTTATCTCAGGATCAGAGCTACTCAGGCACTTCTTGATCTGCGGGAGAGTCCTAGGACAGCGTATCAGTCCATCACCAATGGCTTGAGAGCCATGGGACCTCCCACCACCAGATATCATCACCAGCTCTGTATCAAAAGGATCCTGGCTTGGGTTAAAGTCCTCCCCTTTACTTGCCTTCCCCTCGTCTCTGTACTTCACAAGCTTGTGGTGGGAGGAGATGTTGGTGAAGCTCCCTGGATGATCTAGGTCAGACTCCGTGAATGGCTTGGCCTTCTTGTACGGGTCCATATGGGCCATGCCATATAGGTCGAACAGATTTGGCACAGGCTTCTTGTGGTGGTGCGCCTGAGAGAGAGGAACAAAATATTAGTTAAGGGCTCAAGCTAGCATGAAGAATGATATTGCTATGTAAATAGGTCATTTTGGAGCTAAGAAAGGTTATTATGTCATTTTCGAGGAAAATAAGCTAAGTTTAGGTCATTTTCAAGGTAACCAAGATTATTATGCCATCTTTGACCAAAGTATGCTAATTATGTCATTATTGAGCTATCCAAGGTAGTTATGCCATTTTTTAGCTAACTATACCATATTTAGGCATTCTATAGAGCTATCTGAGGTTATTATGTCATTTTAGAGCTAATTATGTCATGAATGAACTAGCTAAGATTAGTTTAGGTCGTTATTGAGTTATTGAAGGTAGTTATGCCATTTTTTAACTAACTAAAGCATATTAAGTCATTTTATAGAGCTATCTAAGGTTATTATGTCATTTTAGAGCTAATTATGTCATGAATGAACTAGCTAAGATTAGTTTAGGTCGTTATTGAGCTATCGAAGGTAGTTATGCCATTTTTTAACTAACTAAAGCATATTAAGTCATTTTATAGAGCTATCTAAGGTTATTATGTCATTTTAGAGCTAAATATGTCATAAATGAACTATCCAAGGTAGTTATGCCTTTTTTAACTAACTAAGCATATTAAGTCATTTTGGAAGGGATAAATGCCAGCATGAAGAATGAAATTGCATGAATCATGTAGCAAACCACATACCCAGTTATCCCCGTACTCAAATAGGTTGGAGCTCCCTTGATGGTGTGGCACACCTTACATTTGGTCATGCTAATCCTTGGCCCTATGGTCTTCGACTAGCCATTCAGGAGAGCACCACGCATCCACCAACGCCTCCCAACAGTCCATCTTATCCACACACCATCTCGGGGGCACCTAAGTTAGTCAAGAGAAATTTCAGCGCTACGCCTACGAATCAAATCAAGAAAACTAAGTTCAAGGCCTTAAGAATAGGCAATTACCTGCATGTTCTTCTCCTTACTCAGAAACTTGTTGTGACACTTCGACTTGGCCCTCCTAATACCCTTCGAGGCGTAGTAGTCTCGAACGGCCTGCACCGGAGCCTCATGCCGTAAGTTCTGAAGTAGGCGCTTGCACTCGGTTTCGACAACCATACACGTGGCCTCCTGCTCTCCCTCTAAAACCCTATAGAAGGTTTGCAATCAAACAAGACAACATTGATTAGTACAACCACTAGGTAGTGTTGACTTTTAATTATGTAAAGGAGAAATTACCCAAAACCGACGGAACACAATGTCGGCCACCGTCTCGCATAAGACACCGGCGACCATCTTCTCCAGCGGGTCCGGGGCAACCGAGTACAGCTCCCAACTCAGTGCTAGTTGTGGAACCTGACCCTCACCGGGCAACGTGACCCACCCAGGGAAGTGTTGCCGGCAAAGCACACCAAGGACTTGGTTGGGCCTGCGGACACCACGGGGGTGTACCCAGCACCTGCAGTATGACAAGGCCAACGCATTAGTTATTAATTTGAAGGAACATGAAGGCAAAAGGTTAAAAATAGTAAATGCACTTACTTCAACCCATTAGGCGCAATCAACCACCTCTGGTCGGGGGTCGTCGGCACGGGCGGGGGCTTTGTACAGCCACGCTTGTAGACCTTCTTGCCCTTCTCAACCAGCTCGTCGTCGCTGTAGCTATCATCTGAAAAGGTGTCCTCGCTACCATCAGTAGGGCCACTAGCCTCCAAAGTCTCATGGGAAGAAGACTGCGGGATCAGAGTCTTCTGGGACGAAGACTCTGGGACCGGACTCACGTGGGGTAAAGGATCGGTGACACGAGTCTGGTGGGGTGAAGGATCGGCGACCCGAGTCTGGTGGGGCGAAGGATCGGTGACCGGAGGCTCATGGACCGGAGTCCGAGATGGGTCCACGTCAGACGGAGCAGTCCTGTGGTCGGGTGAATCAGCTGAGGGTGGCGGCGAGGAAGGCGTAGCAGCCTTCCTACCTCTCCCGTTGCCACGTCCACCTCTACCAGCTTTCTTCATCCTCCCCCGACCTCTCCCGGCCGAAGAAGAAGCGTCGGCTGTAGCTGTCTGCATACTGTCTAGCAGCGCTCTTCGGAGGGGCTGGGCTGGAATAATGGAACCACCCCTCCCAGTAGCGCTCGCAAGAGGCTTGGGGCGCTCTGGACCCTTGCCCACCATCCTGTCAACACCTGCAATGACAAAAAGTAAACAAAATTAGTACAACAAAAAAAAATTGGATACCTGACATGAACATAATAATATGTATATAATTTAAGTGTATCATCATCATGAACATAATAAAAATACACCCGATCAACACAAATATATATATGATGTTTTTGTATCATCATCATGTCCGGGGTCGATCGGGGTGTCGGGGTGTCGGGGTCGG
This sequence comes from Triticum dicoccoides, assembly GCF_002162155.2. Lineage (NCBI taxonomy): Eukaryota > Viridiplantae > Streptophyta > Magnoliopsida > Poales > Poaceae > Triticum > Triticum dicoccoides. The sequence continues at coordinate 195,028,568 of NC_041390.1, forward strand.
GGTGTGCTGTCAG
>NC_041390.1:195029017-195052444 GCF_002162155.2 Triticum dicoccoides
GGTGTCGGGGTGTCGGGGTCGGGGTGTCGTGCCGGGGTATCGTTGAAAGCACAAGTGCTCCCTGGGTGATTTGGTAATTAATGTCAACATATCTCTTGTTGGACTAATGCTTTCATCTAGTATGTTTCAGATAAATCCAATAGTGGAGTGGCATGGACTAGAGGATGTGGGACCCCTTCAAGATGATGAAGACAAAAGATTGGCTCAAGGTCAAAGCACAAGACTCTACATTTTACTTTTAGTGATCCAAGATCACATTGAGTCCATAGGAAAGCCAATACTATTAAAAGGGGGTGAGGTGTTGCTTAATGAGTTGCTTGCTCAAAATGCTTAGTGATATGCTCCAAAAACCCTCAACTACTTTCCCATATCCACATATGTCCCAAACCAAAAGTCAAACTCGGCCCCACCAAAACTTTCTATCCGGCACCACCGAGTTCTCTTGCATAGACACTGCCAGAAACCCTAATCAATTCGGTCTCACCGATGGGATCTCGGTCTCACCGAGATGGGCTTGCAAACTCTCTGTTGCCTATTGCATTAATTTCGGTCTCATCAAAATATGGAATCGGTCCCACCGAGTTTGCTTGGCCAACTCTCTGTTTTGCTTATTACCCAAATCGGTCCCACCAAGTTTGTGTAATCGGTCCAACCGAGATAAGGCTTTACCCTAACCCTAGCACATCGGTCCCATCGAGTTGATCATATCGGTCCCACCGAAATGCCTAACGGTCACATTATGAACCAAATCGGTCCGACCGAGTTTTATGATTCGGTCCCACCGAGTTTGGTGATTTGTGTAATGGTTAGATTTTGTGTGGAGGCTACATATACCCCTCCACCCACTCCTCATTCGTGGAGAGAGCCATCAGAATATGCCTACACTTCCAACATACATTTTCTGAGAGAGAACCACCTACCTTGTGTTGAGGTCAAGATATTCCATTCCAACCACATAAATCTTGATCTCTAGCCTTCGTCAAGTTGCTTTCCACTCAAATCATCTTTCTACCAAATCAAATCCTATGAGAGAGAGTTGAGTGTTGAGGAGACTATCACTTGAAGCACAAGAGCAAGGAGTTCATCATCAACACACCATCTATTACCTTTTGGAGAGTGGTGTCTCCTAGATTGGTTAGGTGTCACTTGGGAGCCTCCGTCAAGATTGTGGAGTTGAACCAAGGAGTTTGTACAGGCAAGGAGATCGCCTACTTCATGAAGATCTACCCTAGTGAGGCAAGTCCTTCGTGGGCGATGGCCATGGTGGGATAGACAATGTTGCTTCTTCGTGGACCCTTCGTGGGTGGAGCCCTCTGTGGACTCGCGCAACCATTACCCTTCGTGGGTTGAAGTCTCCATCAACGTGGATGCACGATAGCACCACCTATCGGAACCATGCCAAAAATCTTCGTGTCTCCAATTGCGTTTGCACACTCCAATCCCATCTCTTTACATTCATGCAACTTGCATGATTTACTTTCTGCTGCTCATATACTCTTGTCATACTTGCTTGTTATGTATTGTGAATGTTTAAACTTATGCCAAAATCCACTTCAACTTAAAGAATTTAAAAACTGCAACTTTTCTTGCTAAGAGTATTCGCCCCCGCCCCCCTCTAGACACCTCTTCTCGATCCTTTCAATTGGTATCAGAGCATTGGTCTCCATTGCTTTGGTTTAAACACCTTTGGAGGAAGATTGGTGAGTCTACATTGGGGAGTCTTAGACGTAGGGTGCCTATAATTGATGGAGAGTACTTTCATGAGTGAAAAAAATGAGATGCTTGAGATTTTCAATGAATATCATTTGAACAAGTACATTACTAGCCCTTGTGCACCTCATGTTGATCCTTTGCATCCTACCCTTGATGAGTCTATTGACATGATCTGTAATCTTAGAACTGTCAATTTAATCACTAGTGGTTTGCCTAGAAGCTTGCTTGCTAGCTTGCCTACTCTTGATTGTGCCTACACCTTATGGAAATTTCTTGAGGAACGATTCCGAAACTATTCCTTGAAAAATCTAGACGAGATTCTTCATAAGTCTATTGCCTTGAGTAAGATGAGTTCCAATGATCCCAAATTTGGCGATTGCTTATTTGAGCTTACTAATTTTACGAGTGCCAAAGGAGATGTTGGAATCATTAGTAATATCATTTCCGAAGTCATTAGAATTCATAGAGATGAACATTGTTACGGTCATACTTCTAATGAATCACTCTCTCTAGGAATTGATCCACCACATGACAATGTTGAACATGGATACTACGATGAGGATGATGATAGTGACTATGATCTTGATGATGCAATGAGACACTTTGGTATTATGGCTAATCTTCGCAGCTACATGGCCGGAGGAAAGGAATGGGTTCTTGATAGTGGGTGTACCGATCATATGACCGGAGACAAAGATATGTTTCGTGAGCTTGCTAAAAAATACGGCCCTCGAAAGTATTTCACTTTTCATGATAACTCAAAGGGTAAGGTGGTTGGCCTTGGTAAGGTGGCCATCTCACATGATAACTCCATACAAAATGTTATGCTCGTTGAATCTCTTGGCTACAATTTACTTTCCGTATCTAGACTTGCTGACTTTCGTTTCAATGTCCTATTTACTGAAGTAGACTGCCAAGTGTTTCATAGAGATAACCATAAAATGGTCTTTACCAGTACACGTAGAGGTGATCTTTACATCATTGATTTCACTAAAAAGGCTAAACCTAGAACTTGCCTAATTGCTAAATCCTTGAAAGGTTGGTTGTGGCATAGAAGGTTAGGTCATGTGGGCATGCGAAATCTTGATAATCTTATTAAAGGTGATCATATCCTTGGAGTAAAAGATGTTATATTTGACAAGGATAGACTTTGTAGTGCTTGTCAAGCAGGAAAACAAGTTGGAGGAAGTCACCCCGCAAAGAACATTATGACCACAAGAAGACCGCTCGAGCTACTTCATATGGATCTTTTTGGTCTCAATGCCTATAAGAGTCTCGGTGGTAACTCATTCGGTCTAGTTATAGTTGATGATTTTTCAAGATTAACGTGGGTGTTCTTTCTTGATGATAAATCATAGGTCCTAAAGATCTTCAAGAATTTTGCTAGGAAGGCCCAAAATCAATTTGAAGTGAAGATCAAGAAGGTTCGCAGCGACAACGGAATGGAGTTCAAGAACGCAAATGTGGATACCTTTCTTGACGAAGAAGGGATTTCACATGAGTTCTCGGCTACGTACACGCCTCAACAAAATGGATTTGTTGAGAGGAAGAACCGAACTCTTATTGAGATGGCGAGGACGATGATTGATGAGTAAAAGACTCCAAAGCACTTTTGGGCGGAATCTGTTGAGACAGCTTGTCATGCAACAAATCGCTTGTATCTTCACAAGCCTCGGCAAGACGGCATATGAACTTCTCACCGGTAACAAACCCCAAGTTGGATACTTTCGAGTATTTGGCTCAAAGTGTTACATTCTTGATAAGCATCGTCCTTCTAAATTTGCTCCTAAAATTCACAAAGGTTTCCTACTTGGTTATGGCTCAAACTCTCACACTTACCATGTCTACAACAATTTCACCCGAAAGGTTGAAGAAACGGTAGATGTTAAGTTTGATGAATCTAACGGCTCACAAGTAGAGCAATTTCCAATTGATGTAGGAGATAAAGATCCTTCGAAAGCAATCCAAGACTTGTCTATTGGCAAGATCCGTCCAACGGAGGTGAAGGAGAGTACCTCGTCCGTCCAAGTGGAAGCTTCTACCTCACGACAAGGTGAACCAAGAGTTGATACGGAAGCATCCACGAGTGGGACACACCAAGATGAAGAAAACGAGGAAGTACACCAAGATGAACCTCATCAACCTCCTTCTCCACCACGACAAGGGAACAACGACGCCAATAATGAAGAAGGACAAGAAGAAGATGATGAAGAAGATGTTCCACCCCAAGCAAAACAAAAGCTCTCACGAGTTCGAGCAAGAGTCGCTAGAGACCATCCCATCGAGCAAATCTACAATGATATCCAAACCGGGAGAATCACTCGCTCTAAATCTCGTTTGGCTAATTTTTGTGAACATTATTCATTCGTCTCTAGCATTGAACCTATGAAGGTTGAAGAAGCATTGGAAGATTCGGATTGGATAAACGCCATGCATGAAGAGCTATAAAACTTTGAGAGAAACCAAGTGTGGACATTGGTCGAGAAGCCCGACAACAACCACAACATCATTGGTACCAAATGGGTGTTTCGCAACAAGCAAGACGAAGATGTTCAAGTCGTCCGCAACAAAGCTCGTCTCGTCGCCCAAGGCTACACTCAAGTCGAAGGTATGGACTACGGTGAGACATATGCCCCCGTTGCTAGACTTGAGTCCATCCGCATATTGCTTTCCTATGCTAATCACCATGATATCACTTTATACCAAATGGACATTAAGAGTGCTTTTCTAAATGGTGAAATTGAGGAGGAGGTTTATGTTAAGCAACCTCCTGGCTTCATCAATCCTAAGAAACCTGATCATGTTTACAAACTTCACAAAGCTCTTTATGGTCTTAAACAAGCTCCTAGAGCATGGTATAAATGCTTGACCAAGTTCCTTATTGAAAAAGGTTTTGAGATTGGAAAGATAGATTCTACTCTTTTTACTAAAAGGGTAAATGGTGAATTATTTGTATGCCAAATTTATGTTGATGATATCATATTTGGCTCAACTAACCCTCATTTTAGTGAGAAGTTTGGAAAACTAATGTCGGAGAAGTTTGAGATGTTTATGATGAGTGAAATCAAGTTCTTTCTTGGTTTGCAAATCAAGCAAACTAAGGAAGGCACCTTTGTCTCTCAAACAAAGTACACCAAGGACTTATTCAAGAAGTTCAACATGCAAGAAAGCAAAGGTATGAAAACTCCCATGCCTACTAGTGGACATCTTGATTTGACTAAGGATGGTAAACCGGTTGATCAAAAGGTTTATTGCTCTATGATTGGATCATTGTTATATCTATGTGCCTCTCGTCCCGATATTATGCTAAGTGTGTGCATGTGTGCACAATATCAAGCGGCCCCCAAAGAGTGTCATCTTAAAGTTGTGAAAAGGATAGTGAGATACTTAATACATACACCAAATTTTGGCATTTGGTATCCTAAGAGGTCCTCTTTCGATCTTGTTGGCTATTCTGACTCGGACTATGCCGGAGACAAGGTTGATAGAAAGTCCACTTCGGGTACTTGTCAATTTCTTGGTAGATATCTTATGTCTTGGTCTTCCAAGAAACCAAACTCGGTATGCTTATCCACCGCCAAAGCGAAATACATTGCCGCCGGTTCATGTTGTGCTCAATTACTTTGGATGACCCAAACTCTTAAAGATTATGGGATCAATGTGAAACATGTTCCATTGCTTTGTGACAATGAGAGTGATATTAAGATTGCTCACAATCCTGTGCAACATTCTCGAACTAAGCATATTGAAGTTCGTCACCATTTCTTTCGAGATCATGTTGCTAAAGGGGACATTGATCTTAAACATGTTCGTACCGATAAGCAATTGGCGGATATATTCACCAAACCGCTTGATGAGAAAGTCTTTTGCCGTTTGAGAGGTGAATTGAACATTGTTGATGCTTTAAACTTGGAGTAGAAACTCCGTTACGATACATGCAAGGCATAGGCCTATGACTAATCCTTGACTTTTCTCTTGTGATGATGATCATATATCTTGGATATATTTGCACCCTTGCATGATATCTAACCTTTGTAGGTACTTGGATGAATCTAAATCTATGAGATTGCAACTCACTCACATCTTGAGCAATCTCTACATCACCAAGTCTCTACTCTATGGTGGTTGAAAACAAGGAAGCATGAAACCCTTCAACATATCCTTTGACAAATTCTATGTATCAAATTTCATGATTGTCATTTTGGATACACAAGTGCTCTTCCTTGCAAAACTAACCCATGTAGGTACATGAACTCAACTCCAAGTGGTGCTCCCAACCATACTTGCGCTACATAAACTTTGAGCACCCCACGCAAGTTCAACTACATGATCAAGATCAACACCACCACCCAAGGTATGTCATTCCATCTTAGAGAAGCTTTACCTCAAGTCATAGGTCAAAGCAACTCAACAAGATGTGAATACATCAAATGCTTAAAGGAAAAATGGTAACCCCATTTTGAGCTTAAACAATGAGTATGACTTACGATCAAGTGTTCTCACTTGACTCCTCAGTTAATGTACTCTAACATAGGTGACTTTGTCACCGCCCAATTCTAGATGAAGATCTCCAGTGTTTTCTTGAGTTTTTGCATACTTCATCTAGATTTTCTTTTCTTTGATTGGAGTCCTGCATTTCCCTGCATCCAATTCCTTGAAAATCTTTCAGTTAATTCCTTGCAAATCCTTGTGAGATCTTATTTGCCTAGTGAGCTGAGGTGACAAGTGTTCTCTCTGTGTTGGACTCGGTCATACTGATCTGTTGCGTTCGGTCACACCGAACCAACTCGGTGCCACCGAAGATTACAACTCGGTATCACCGATTTCACCACAGAGAAGACAATTTGCCATTTGTTCTTATAGTTTTATTCCAGCTCCACTCGATGATTCTTGTCCTCTATTAGCATCAGAATCTATATGCTGCTTTGCTCTGTGACTCAAGGACCAAACCTATTTGACTCACACTCCAGAAGATCCCTTCTCGGAAATTGATGTCAAAGGGGGAGAGAGATCACATCAAAGCTTATTCTCTTCAAAGGGGGGAGAAAAAGAAATAGGGGGAGAAAGAGAAAAAGGGAGAGAGAGGTAATCACATCAAAGGCCCCCAGATGCTTGGTATTCAAGAGGAGAGAAGTTACATGTCTTTAAGAGGGGAAAGACATGTCTATGTTATATTTATGATCTGTTTTTGCTCTGATTTTGTTTCCCTATGTTCTCCCATTATCCAATACAAGATTCAGGGGGAGAAAGACTGCTAGGGAAGGAAATCTGTGAATTCAATTCATTGCATATCTTCACCTTTTGGGGACATGTCTATATCAAATAGAGTACTCAGTACTCACTCATTACATGTCATCCCGGTCTTGGTACTCTTGTGGTTTCTTTTGTTTGCTCTGGCTGTAGACGTATCTGTGTTATCTAACCTTGTTTGCTCAGGTTCATTTCCTCCTAAGCCAACTCAAGACCACAAGTTAAGTATATGCATCACACTCATGTGCATGAGGACTTCTTGCTAATGTACATATTGTTTGCAAGAAAGACTCATGAGCATGTAGGTACATTTCCTATATTTACATCTTTTGCTCTGATGCATATAGCCAAGATACATGTAACACATTGCTTACTCTGTCATGCTATGCATTCACATGTTCTTATATTCCATATTTACATGGTTGCATACGTATAGGGGGAGCCTATGCATGTTACATGTCTTTCCAAAGCTTTAATTGTTATTCTCTATATCTTTGTCTAAAGCTTTGATGTATGTTGTCATAAATTACCAAAAAGGGGGAGATTGAAAGCACAAGTGCTCCCTGGGTGATTTTGGTAATTGATGTCAACATATCTCTTGTTGGACTAATGCTTTCATCTAGTATGTTTCAGATAAATGCAACAGTGGAGTGGCATGGACTAGAGGATGTGGGACCCCTTCAAGATGATGAAGACAAAAGATTGGCTCAAGCTCAAAGCACAAGACTCTACAGTTTACTTTTAGTGCTCCAAGATCACATTGAGTCCATAGGAAAGCCAATACTATTAAAAGGGGTGAGGTGTTGCTTAATGAGTTGCTTGCTCAAAATGCTTAGTGATATGCTCCAAAAACCCTCAACTACTTTCCCATATCCACATATGTCCCAAACTGAGGGAGTCCTGGATTAGGGGGTCTCCGGACAACCGGACTATATCCTTTGGCCGGACTGTTGGACTATGAAGATACAAGATCGAAGACTTCGTCCCGTGTCTGGATGGGACTCTCCTTGGCGTGGAAGGCAAGCTTGGAAATATGGATATGTAGATCTCCTCCCTTGTAACCGACTCTGTGTAACCCTAGCCCCTCTATATAAACCGGAGGGTTTAGTCCGTAGGACAACAACAATCATACCATAGGCTAGCTTCTAGGGTTTAGCCTCTACGATCTCGTGGTAGATCAACTCTTGTAATACTCATATCATCAAGATCAATCAAGAAGGACGTAGGGTATTACCTCCATCAAGAGGGCCCGAACCTGGGTAAACATCGTGTCCCCCGCCTCCTATTACCATCCGCCTTAGACGCACAGTTCGGGACCCCCTACCCGAGATCCGCCAGTTTTGACACCGACATTGGTGCTTTCATTGAGAGTTCCACTGTGTTGTCATCATAGGGAGGGATGGCTCGTCTCGTTGTCAAGAACAACATCACCTCTGGGGGAGCCCTCGCTGTAGGCCAAACTCTCCGACTAGGCGGCTTCGTCATGACCGCCCGCTCGGCCGCTGCGCTAATGATGACTTCTCGGGTCATCGAAAATAGCCTCCACATCGGCTCGAAATTCACTAAGAAGATGGATCCAATGGAGCTCTCCTCTTTGAACGAGCTCTTGGATCGCATCGCCGCTCTGGGAGTCGCTACGGACTATGATCGGATTGGGCTTAAACCCGACCAAAGGGAGATTAACTCTCCGCCGGTCACCCATCAGATAGCGGTGGTAGAGGAGCAATGCGGTGAATCTTCCTCTATCCTGAGGACGAACTATGTCCGGATTCCCGAGCTCTCCGAGCCGGATACCCGTCCACGGGAGGACATCACCCTAACCCTGAACCTAGAATCAGGCAGTATGCCGAACCTGCGGGGCAACATCCTAGAGCCCGAACTTCCTAGATCGGAAGCTCCCCCGCCCCTGGGTCTCAGATTGGGTCAAGGTCTGGACTTAAATCCACCCACCCACCCAGATATAAACGATCTTTCCCACATTAGGCAAGAGCCCCAAGAGACAGTACATCACTCTTGGGCCAGATTCCTCCTTGTAATGAACAAGGTCAAGGACTGTCGCGAGGAAGACGCAATTTCGTTCTTTTGCAACAATTGCACGGACAAGGGAATCCTCAACGCCACAAGTCGCCGTGACATAGAACACTTCGCTGACTTGGCGGCCATAGTACGTAAGTATTGTGCGATGGAAAGCGCCTAGAAAACCCAAACAAAATTTTGGGATAATCCGGCTCTGACAAAACCCCCAGTCTGAACTAAAAGGGTGCACTCTCATAAGTCGTCCGACTCAATTACAAAGAAGCAAAAGCCCACTACAGGGTGTGGAACCGTATTGGACGGATGGCTTAACGGGCCCTGCATAATTCATAGTACAGCGGGTACCATACCAACACACAGCCTTAGAGCATGTTGGGTACTCCGGCAGGTAGCCAAGAGCGGTGAGGATCTCCTCATTCAAAACACCGCAGAGCACCATCCCATGGATAACAATATAGTATTGACGGTCTTCGAGACCTTCACCTCAAATAATAGGCGTAAGCAAGCACTCTGCAGCCTTGCCGAAGTCTGACACGTGGCAGTAATAAATCCATGGAGCGACACGGTTATCACCTTCAATGCCAGTGACGAACCTAAATCTCGAACAGCCCGAGCACCAGCCGCCTTGGTCCTCAGTCCAATTGTGGATGGCTTTCGGCTACCAAAGTGCTCATGGACGGCGGCAGCGAACTAAAGCTCATTTATGAGGAGACTCTTCAAAAAATGGAAATAGATAGAAGCCGTATCGATCAAAGCAGCACGACCTTCCGAGGAATCATCCCCAGTCGGGAGGCACGCTGCGCTGGGAAAATCACACTAGATGTGGTATTCGGCACTCCGGAGAATTACAGGTCCGAAGAAATTACATTCCAAGTGGCCCCGTTCAGTAGCGGATACCACGCCCTTCTAGGGCGTGAGGCATTCACGATCTTCCAAGCCATACCCCATTACGGGTACATGAAGCTCAAAATGCCCGGGCCCAATGGAATTATCACTCTAGCTAGTGATCCGGACATAGCACTCCGCGCCGAAAACAAGACAGCCGCACTGGCCCTCGAGGCATTATTCGAAGCCCTTGTGGCGGAGGAATTAACTGTGTTGCGCTCCACAGTGGACAGGTACGCGTGATACTCAACAAAAGATCCAAGTCCACCTCTTTTAAACCAGCGGATGAAATAGTCAAATTCCAAGTCCATCCAACGGACCCCACAAAAACAGCATCCATCGGGGCACAGCCCTACTGTAGACGCCGCACTATGGGAGTTCCTGCGTGAGAATTGGGACATATTCGCCTGGAATCCTTCAAACATGCCAAGAATCCCACGCAGGTTGGCCGAGCATAGCATTAACATTCTAAAAGGATTCAAGCCGGTCAAGCAGACTCTTCGGCGTTTCTCTAAACCTAAGCGACAAGCCATGGGAGAGGAGCTAGCCAAGTTACTGGAGGCCGGATTCATTAGAGAAATAAAACATCCAGACTGGCTAGCAAACCTGGTGATGGTACCAAAGAAGGACAAATCTTGGCGCCTATGCATCGACTTCAAGGACCTTAATAAGGCTTGCCCAAAGGATCACTTCCCCCTCCCTCGCATCGATCAAATTATCAACGCTACCACAGGACACGGCTCATTGTGCTTCCTTGACGCATACTCCGGTTACCACCAAATTAAGATGGCGGAGTCCGATCAAGCCACAACGGCTTTTGTCACTCCATATGGCCCCTTTTGTTTTAACACAATGCCCTTCGGGCTCAAAAACGCCGGCGCAACGTATCAGCGCATGATTCAGACATGTCTAGAAAAGCATATCGGCAAAATAGTGGAGGCATACGTAGACGATGTGGTCGTTAAAACCAGACATGTTGACTCCTTAATAGACGACTTGAGGCTCACGTTCGACAATATCCGAACATACGACATTAAGCTCAATCCGGAAAAATGCGTCTTCGGCGTACCCACCGGAAAGCTCCTGGGCTTCATCGTCTCCAGTAGAGGAATTGAAGCAAATCTGGCTAAAATCCGAGCTCTATCATAGTTGGCTATCCCAACTGACCTCAAGCAAATTCAGAAGTTAACTGGATGTGTGGCGGCCTTAAGCCGCTTTATCTCCCGATTAGGAGAAAAGGCACTCCCCCTTTATCGCCTTCTTCGGCGCACCGAACACTTCGAGTGGACGGACGCAGCCACGACAGGATTGGAAGAAATAAAAGCCATCCTGGCCACCAACCCAATCTTGGCCGCGCCAAATGTCGGCGAACCAATGTTGTTATATATAGCGGCAACTCACCAAGTTGTAAGCGCAGTGCTCGTCGTCGAACGAGAGATGGACGGACATAAATTCCCGCTTCAAAAGCCGGTATATTATGTATCCACTGTTCTCACTCCATGCAAATCACGGTACCCACATTATCAAAAGATAGCACACGCGATATTCATGGCATCCCGAAAATTATGACACTACTTTCAAGAGTGTTCAATTACGGTGGCCTCAGAAGTACCACTCAATGACATAATAAACAACCGTGATGCCACGGGCCGGATTGCCAAATGGGCTATCGAGCTCCTCCTGTTCGACATAACATATAGACCACGGCGAGCCATTAAGTCGCAAGTACTGGCCGATTTCGTCACTGAGTGGACAGAAGCCGAACTCCCTAAAGAGTACGGCGCGTACTCCAATTGGATCATGCACTTTGACGGCTCTAAAATGCTGGCTGGTCTGGGGGCTGGCGTCGTCCTAACGTCCCCCACCGGAGATACAGTCCAATACGTACTCCAAATACTATACACAGACTCCAACAATGCAGCCGAATATGAGGCCCTATTACACGGTCTCCGGATGGCAGTTTCCATGGGCATTCAACGCCTGGAGGTGCGTGGGGACTCGAACCTCGCAATATCTCAAATAAATGGAGACTTCAATGCCAAGGATCTGAAAATGGCGGCAAATCGCAACACCTCCTCAAAATGTCAGCTCGGTTTGAGGGGCTTTAATTCTACCATGTGGCTCGGGAAAACAATCAGGCGGCGGATATCCTCACTCGTATCGGCTCTAAGCGCGATCCTATCCCACCTAACATCTTCTTGGAAAGGCTGTTTAAGCCATCCGTGGTATGGGAAGGGGACACCGGTAACAATAGTCCGGACCAGGCCACAACACCAGATACCGAACACTCTGACACAATCGGAGGCTCTGCCATCGAAATAACACCTTCAGCCCACGTGATAATGGCCGTCATCACCCCATGGACAGAACCATTCCTGGCCTACCTAACCAGGCAGGAACTACGTGAGGACCAAAATGAGGCACGCTACATAGTGCGGCGATCTAAAGCCTACAAGGTCCACGAGGGAGAGCTTTATAAGAAAAGCACTACCAGAGTCCTTCAAAGGTGCATCTCCGAAGAGGAAGGGCGGAAGCTTTTGGCAGAAATCCATGCTGGACTCGGCGGCCACCACGCCGCAGCCCGGACCCTTGTAAGCAAGGCCTTCCATACAGGTTTCTATTGGCCGGCAGCCTGAGCAGATGCACAATATCTGGTCCAACGTTGCGTCGGTTGCCAGCTTTTTGCAAACCAAAGTCATATGCCGCCTACCGCTCTCCAAACAATCCCCATTACTTGGCCCTTTACGGTGTGGGGGCTTGATATGGTCGGACCCCTTAAAGGGGGAACCCGTAATAAAAAAATACTTACTGGTCATGGTGGATAAATTCACCAAATGGGTAGAAGCCAAACCCGTTAAAACGGCTGAATCCAGACCAGTGATAGACTTCATATCTGGGGTTGTACACCATTATGGCATCCCCCACAGCATCATCACTAACAACGGCACGAGCTTTACAGCCGATGAGGTAAAACTTTGGTGCAGGAACATGGGCATCAAGCTCGATTATGCTTTTGTCTATCACCCGCAAACTAACGGTCAAGTCGAGCGAGAAAATGGTCTTATTATGAGCGGCATCAAACCCAAATTAGTGCAGTCCTTAAAGGAATCAAACACGCACTGGGTAGAGGAGCTCGACTCCGTACTATGGGGGCTGCGGACCATGCCGAATCGCACTATCAGATACACACCATTTTTTATGGTGTACGGCGTAGAGGCGGTTCTGCCTTGCGACATAATTCATGACTCACCTCGAGTGCGCATGTACGAAGAAAAAGAGGTTGAGCTCGATCGGCAGGACAGTTTGGACGCCCTAGAGGAGGAGCGCGACGTGGCAAAAGCCCGTTCCGCATTCTATCAGCAACAGGCTCGAAAGTATCAAAGCAGAGAAGTATGGGCCAAAACCTATAACATTGGCGAACTAGTTCTACGCCTGCCGGAGAAGAAAAAGAACAAGCTCAAGACCAAATGGGAAGGTCCCTTCATTATTGACCAGGTTCTGACCGGTGGAGCGTACCGTCTGTGGGATGCATCGGACAATCGACTCGAACCAAACCCATGGAACGCAGCCAGACTCCGAAGATTCTACGCCTAGTGCCAGACTCTATGTTCGTCTCCTTACCCCCGTCAATTTTTTGCATATCCGTTATCTGTCTTTTCTCTCTTTCTCCCTTCTTTTTTCTTCTCCTCAAGGCCTTAAAAGGCTAACTTGTGTCTTGACTACACAATCTTGACGCGCTAACCGCGCTCATTATACCTGGGAGCTTCTTATACAGAAGCTTAATATAACTATTTTTCTGGGCTTTATGCCCCACACATGTGTTATTCTTCCACATGTACCTTTTTTCACCATTATATGCATTGATATGACTTAAGTTTTGGCCAAGATGGGTTGCCTGGCTCTTGTATTTATGCCCTACGTTCCCGTTAATTCGACTAGGGCATAAGGGGAGCACCTCTGTGATTGTTACTGCCGGGTCAGCCGGATGTGTACCTCAGACTGGGTGAAGCCGAAAGCTAGCATTCTTAAGGGAATATTCGGCCGGTGAACAAAAGATGACTCCTGTTCATTTTGATACATGCCCCCAGATGTTTATAGCATGCGTCTCTTTTCGCAGTTCGGACATGCACATTAGGGCATGCGTACCCAGGGAAAGGAACCCTTAACGGAACTATTCTCCATGGAAGATGTTTCTTACTATCCATGTAATATAACATAGCTAGTTGGGTACTTGTATGTTCAAGCACTTATGACCCATACGCCTGGTTTCCACGCATACCCTGGTTTTTACATAACCGAGCGGGTATACGGATACACTCCGGACTATCGGGTCCAGAGGTCGAAGCGAAAAGGTCTGCCATGACAAATGATTTACAATCCGGCTAGGGACATTATATATGTCACTTAAAGTACATAGTCACTAAGACTGACTAAATTCTTCTTCTATACCATCCAACAGGTTGTCTAGCCTACAGTCCTGTTGGGAATACTTTGCGGCTAATTCTACTTGGTCATACACCAAACTAACGGGGATCTCTTTCCCATCGTGCCCCACAGGTCCGACCTCGGCCATGTGGTTTGGGTCAGCTTTGGTATATCGCGTCTTCACCATGGCCCAGGCTTCCTTTGCACCTTGTCGGCAGGCTGATATCTTCCATAATCGGAAGCGTCGCCGCGCTCCCTTGAGCTTCTCTATAAGCTCCCCCATGCCTCCTGGCGGGGAGGCGGATGGCCACAAGGCTTGGGCAATACCCTGCATCACCTGCCGAACTTGTTCGTGCAGTCGTGAGAGCTCTGGTAGAAGATCACCCACAGACCTAGGCATCTCCTCCGTGGGATGACCCGTCAGCATACCTGCAGACATAACTCTGTTAGTCGGCTTCTTCGCCGAACTCTTTCAAAAGTTCGTTCAAGCACTTACTGAAAATGTTGCGTCGAAGCCGCTTATTCTCCTTCACGGAGTCCGTAAGCTGGGCTCGGAAATCTTTCAGTTCCAAGCCCAGCTGGATATTGGCGTCCTAGAGATTATTTTTCTCCTGCCTGACCCGCGTAAGCACGCGCTCGCCAGCATTTAGCTGTCGATTAGCACGTTGCGCATTCTCCAGCACGGCCTCCGGAGTCATTTGCAACATCTATTGTTAGATTTGCATGCATGCCGCATACTATCTGGTACCTGACATTCTTTGCAATGGAAACAAGTGTTACCAGAGGGGGCCTTCTCAGACTCCTTCAACGCGGCAACTGTGGCCCGTAGCTGGGCTTTGCACTCTTCCAGCTCTTGAGACAATTGGGTATTCTTCTTTGTAAGAACCTGCACAAATAATGATCCTTAAATCAGTTGTGTCAACTGTTTCAAGTCTCAGGGGCTACTGATATATATAATCGTCAGATTTTCCTACCCGTATATCCTTTACATAATGTTCCGTGGCTCTGGCAAGACCGTTTTGAGCAGCATGGATGTACGCGTCTCCTGAGTTAAAGGCATCAAACGCCTCTTGGGAGAAACAAGTGTCACGGAGTACGGCCCGGCGACGCCTGTGATTCATGGCGCTCTCCACTTCGGAATTTGTAGCAGATAGTCTATCCGCATCCTCTATAGGAGGAGCATCCGGCATTCGCCCCGTGTTAGCTTCCGCCTCTATGTCCGGCCCTGCAGCCCGACTGGTGGAGGCGTGGTCGGCAACCTCTCCGGATATAGTCCAGCGAGCGTTTTTCCTACTAGGAAACATGGACGTCATTATATTTTAAGAAAGATGACAAACCACGGAGCGAGGTTCTGTATCATACCTCTGCGTCGGCGTCTCAATCTTGACCGCCTTCCTTTTTGGCCTACCCGGCTTCGGTGTCCCTTGTTGGCGAGTCACTGCGGGTTCGGCATGGCGTCCCGAGGGCCTTCCCTGTAAAACACCATATGTGTACGGTAGGTGAAGTGCATAAAAGGGAATCCTTCTCGGAAGTTGGGACTCCGGTTTTTCTTACATGCGATGGAGGGAGTAGCCCAGGATAGTCGGCTATGATGGCCACCATGGCATCATCGCAACTCAATTGATAGAATGTCATGTCGATCAGCTTCACAAATATGTCCGGATCCTCTTCAAGTTCGGGATCGAGGGCCCGGTCAGGGTCCTCCGGTTGTGGAGGTGGGTTGTTGACCTCCCTTACAACTTTTCACAGTTCCTGCCATGAAATGGCAAGGTGAGTATTTATGACGAAGAATGCGGGAAGGTTGGGAGTAAAAGGTGACAACTCACCCAGCTTGGAGGGTTGTACATGGAGAATCCATCCCATGCCTTAATACGGATGAACTCCTCTTCCTCTCCCTTGAACAGATCGGATAGAATTTTTGCTAGAGCAACAACTGAGTCCGGTCCCTTACGCCCGCAGTGGGTGGCATCATCTTCCCCGTTAAAATGCCACATGGGGTGCCCTCGATATTGAAGTGGTTGCACCCCCCGCATTATACGTATGGACATAACTTCGATTATTGTTAGTCCTAATTGAGCCAGCACTTTTATGCGGCCCATCAGGTAAAGCACTTCTCCGTTATCTTCCTCCTGAGGGCTCCGTGGGCGCCAGCTTCGGCGTTTCTTCAAAGGGGCATTGTCAAACTCGGGAAGACCATCCGAATAGGATCTGGAAGGGGGACGTCCTCCATGTAAAACCACTCCGAAGGCCAGTCTTCAGACGCCTTCTTCGGGGTACCGGACGGGTATCCAGTCCCGGCGATGCGCCATATTTCGGCTCCGCCCACTTGATATATTGACCCCTCCTGTGTACGGGGCACAAGGCAGAATAGCCTTTTCCATAGCTCGAAATGAGCTTCGCAGCCCAGAAACATCTCACAAAGGGCAACATAACCAGCGATGTGTAATATGGAAGCGGGGGTGAAATTATGCAACTAGAGGCCATAAAACTCCAGGAGCCCGCGGAGGAACGGATGGATTGGAAATCCAAGTCCTCTTAGTAAATAAGGGACAAGGCATACCCGCTCCCCCTTGGAGGGATTGGGGAAGCTCTCCGCTTGCTCCCCGCCATTGTATGTGGCGAGCCCGGCTCGAACGGGGACCATATACGCTGGAGGGAGAAATCCCTGGGTATGTAACTCTACTAATTGGCTGTGCGGGACGGAACACTTCTCCCAATCACCGGGCTTAGGGCTACGGGAGCGGGAGGAGGAGCTGCGATGGCCGGCCATGTTGGAATGGATTTTTCCGAGCGCGCTCCGATGGATACTCGTCATGGGAGGATGGTGTGGTCTGGATCTAAGAATCCCCGTCTCTTTAATAGACAATTTACTTACATGGCTAGGGTGGCGAATGTAAAATGCCATGGCTCCTCGCATTCGCTCGACACGTGGAAGATAGCCCTTATTGAGCGCGGAAGCCAAGAAGTGCAACATTTATGGGGAGCCGGACACTACTCAACAGATATTCAGAATTTGGAGAGGAACCCGCCTTGCAATGCCGAAAACAATCTGCGCGCCGGACTCATCGTCATTGAAGCCTTATTCAGGGGCTACTGAGGGAGTCCTGGATTAGGGGGTCTCCGGACAGCCGGACTATATCCTTTGGCCGGACTGTTGGACTATGAAGATACAAGATCGAAGACTTCGTCTCGTGTCCGGATGGGACTCTCCTTGGCGTGGAAGGCAAGCTTGGCAATACGGATATGTAGATCTCCTCCCTTTAACCGACGATGTGTAACCCTAGCCCCCTCCGGTGTCTATATAAACCGGAGGGTTTAGTCCGTAGGACAACGACAATCATACCATAGGCTAGCTTCTAGGGTTTAGCCTCTACGATCTCGTACTCACTAGATCATAGATGGCGCGCGTTGCTGCGCCCGTCTATTTTGGCTCTTAGTTGTTAGGAATAAAAGTAACTTGTATACATTTGTTTACAAAGCTTTCAAATATTGTGCTTGTCTCCTCCATAATGGTATTTAGGCAGAAAAGAAATATTTTGAGGTTTTGGTATTTAGGCAGAAAAGAAATATTTTGAGTTTTTCCTTCGCGTCTAATATTCGAGTTGTGGTATTAAGCAGTATTAAGCGCATGAGATATGAATTAGGAGAGATATGAATTAGGATGATTGATATGGATTGTGGCATCTCCCGCAAAGGTTCACATCACGATAGCTACAAAATAGAATATTGAGGAAAGACAGAGGAAAGACATTAGGAATACTCGAGAGAAGAAAATAGGCAGTACAAATATTTCAGAACTTCCAATATATTATCAAGAAAATCTCAATGCGTTCTGGCCAGTGATACAATTACACTACATCATCATATTATAACGGTCAAGTATTCTTGCATTGCACCAGGATAGATGCGTGAATGTGCACTTGCTCAGATTTGAGGTCGTAAAATTCCATCCGATCTACAATAATAAAAGCCGTAAGCTCAATATCAAATGCCAGTGGGTTGTGAAACAATGTCTCAAGTTGTGCTACATGTTAACCGACTTACAATTGCTTACATCGAAATACAAACAAAATACTATTAGTAAGGCAAATCAATTGAAGAAATAAATACATAAGCAGTGTCCCAAGGAGAAGTATAAGACAGTTATAATTGCTCTGTAAATAACGTGGTGTATGTTGATGAAGGAAACAATAATAACAACATTACCTACATAACATTTTTGCTAATATCCGTAAGAGAACATCATCTATCGAATCAGAATCATAATTGAGTGTCGTTTACAAAACTGTCCTTACTATATCAAATGAGAATTGCATGAAGTGATTAAAGCTCAGTGTATGTGCATGAATGTAGATGTGCCCGTAATAATTACGATACCTTCCACATGCTAACGCTGGAGTAAAATTAGCCAATTGCTTTTAAGACACAACAAAATATCAAAATAAGTTCACAAGAAATTTACTGAATTTTGTGGCAAAGAGATACCTAAAGTAATGTGTGGAAGATCGCAAACCAGTCACTTGCTGGTACGTGAAATTTAAGAATCTTTTGATAAAAAATATTGGCATCCAATTTGTAAGATCCTCTTTCACGGAAACCTATGCCGCCTTAAATTAAGAAAGAAACAAAAATGTGCAAGCTAAAAATAAGCTCAGAATATCTAATGGGGCAGCATTACAGCCAATTGATAGATACCAACGTGTTGACACCATTCAATCAGTAAGCATTGGTCTTAATTCAGACAAAGAGGCTATACATATTAAATTAAGGATTTTGTCCATCATTTGTAATTATCATTTTCTGATTTTCATTTAAAAGTGTGACAAACCAGGCAGCCTTGTTAAAATCCTGAAAATAGAAGTACCTTAATCACCCATTTTGACATGCCTTATCTGACTCGAGATATTCTCACAAACCAGCAAAAAATGCAACCTCAAACTGAATTGAAATAAGGTAGGAAAATCTCACATTCATGTGTATTATTCGGTAATAGGTATGTACCAGGGGTTGCGGTCATGCAGTAGGCTGCGCAAGTAGAGGCAATAACGGTGGCGATCTCTCGCGCTCCGGCTCACAGTTTGAACTTAATTACCTAACAATTCACATAGTTTGTTTTGATGGGGATCATGCCATTTCAGAGAAAAAAATAAGCATTTGAACAAATAATAATATTAGCATAGAATGGCAAGAAAACAACATACAAAATGACTGGATTGTTCATATTGGATAACATATTTAAATATGAAATGAACAAACAAGCGAGGTGATATAGTGGATACAATGAAACCTGGTTCCTAGCAAAGGGCGATGGGATGAAATCCTCAGTTTGTAGATTGGTTGCTGCAAACAAAACATATAATTAACAACTTTGCCATAGCAACCAATCAAAACTGCGAAATGGTTACAAACAATTTCTGATATAAATGTAATTAGGAGTCTCATTTCGAAACATAAATAAACACATGTCTCCATCAACAGTAAGAACCGAAAAGCAAAATCTGAGCAAAACAAACTGTAGAGAGGAAACGGGGTGAGGGTCCTTACCTTGTTGCTGCTGGCTTATGTTGCTTGGGGATGCCATGACTGCTGGCTTGGGAGGAGGACAACAGGGAGAAGGTCATACGGAAAGAAGCAGCCATGGACGTAGTTGTCGGGGGATGTGGTGATTGATGCCGTTGAGAATCCAGACAAGCAGATGTGTGGTCGAAGAGGAGGAAAAAGGGGTAATTCTACATGTGTATTTTGTTAGTTTATGGACTGATAGCTTCAAAAGAAAAACTTCGTTAACTGGGTTACATGTTAATTATTTGCATATATGGAAGTTCTCTTTATAGGAAGACAGACATATAATTTGAACCCATGTTTTTTCATAAAAGGTGAGAGCATATAGTCATGTACATCAACCATGATAACAGATGGAGTTAATATATTTTTTATGTGTCAACCCAGATAATTTCTTGATTATATTAGCATCTCAACAGCTGTTTGGATTTGTGATGAAGATAATCTCCTGATAATCATATTCTAAAGATATAAAGAGAGTTTAGTAGCGATGTGAAATTCACGTCAAGGATCACTGGTTAGTTCTACCTTTCAGTAAATATAAGAGACTTGCTTCAGTTAGAGAAGAGAAATCAGTGTCCAAAAAAGTACTAATCTGATGTTTCTATATGTACAGAAATTGTAGGTTCTGTACAACAATATGTGACATCAATTGAAGTGTCTAGTCTAGTTGGCAGACTGATTTCCCTACAAATTGGTGAATCAGCAAGGAAAGGTGGAGAAAACAGGTTTAAGGAGAAAACAGCGGTGGAGGCAGCCGGTGATGCATCATCATATATGTGCTTCTTGTTCTGGATTTTCACCGATGAAAGCAACGCAAAGAAGATGTCAACTGCAATAGGATCCAGAGTAGGCTTTTCTCCGGCTTGCACCAGTGTAACACGAAACAATTCGATGAGCAGCCAAAATGGTCGAGGCTGCAGAATTGAACTTGCCGCTACCAGATCGATGAGAACTGAGAAGGCATCATTTTTTTACTTGTTTTTTCCCTGCATAACAAACAAAAGAGGAAGGCGAGGATTTATGCAGGATAAATTCATTACGTTTAGCATCCAGTAATTCCATAATTTCATTGTCAAGTTCTAGAGTCCATTAGTTGTATAGCATCCAGTAATTCCATATGTGGTCAAGTGAAGTACTATCATCCAAATATGACTACATAGGACTAATTAAGATCGTACCTAGAGGATGACCAAGCCTGAGACCTCATGGAGAAGATATGGAGCACCGCAGCCACCCTGCATCGTGGTCATCAATTGTGGTGGGGCAGTTGGCGGATGTACAGAAGGCCCAAAGTCCCCCAGCTCACTGGTGGGGATGGAATAGGGCTGCAGCTTGTGTGGCTTCCCATTCTTATCCACACCATCTGTGATCACACTGATCGGCTGCCCCTTGTGCTACAGCACCTCCCTGGCAAACAGATTAATCCCCATGAATTCAGTTACCGAGATTCAACTATAAGTCCATGAGCGAATATACAACATGAGGTGGACCTCCGTATGAAGACCATTTGTCAGGGCGCGTTGTCGTCGGTGAGACGAGTGTTGAGATCTTGAGGAGGCACTGCCCCACGCAGGGTTCCTTGGGACGCACTTTTTGGGCACCACCCCCTCATCCTGCTTCTTGGAGATCTTCACCGGCTTCCCCGTCGTCGCTGCTAGTCCACGCCATGAGAGAGGGAGAGCGATGGGAAGGCGAAGGAGAGCGGCGCCGTAGAGGGAGAGACTCGGGAGCGGACAGTGCCGGAGCAGATCGGGAGGGAGAGAGAGTCGTGGGGGTGGCGGCGATGGAATTAGGATAGGGTTTGGGAGGAGCTAGTCGGGGGAGAGACAGAGACGAGCGATAGATGGGCCGTGGACCGTGCTGGATAGGCCCGATGACAAGAATGCGCCGATTTTTCTACCGGAGCAGCGTCCCTCCAGGACAGCTGGCCCAACGAGCGAGAGAACGAAGATCGGACGGCCAAAAACGTGCAGAACACCAAATCGAACGGACAGAAACACAAAATCGCTGTGAGGGCAAGGATTAGGTACGGTTATACTGTCCTTAATATCATCAAGATCAATCAAGCAGAACGTGGGATATTACCTCCATCAAGAGGGCCCGAACTTGGGTAAACATCGTGTCCCCCGCGTCCTGTTACCATCCACCTTAGACGCACAGTTCGAGACCCCCTACCTGAGATCCGCCGATTTTGACACCGACACAAACCACAAGTCAAACTCGGCCCCACCGAAACTTTCTATCCGGCGCCACCGAGTTCTCCTGACATAGCCACTGTCAGAAACCCTAATCAATTCGGTCTCACCAATGAGATCTCGGTCTCACCGAGAAGGGATTGCAAACTCTCTGTTGCCTATTGCATTAATTTCGGTCTCACCGAAATATGAAATCGGTCCCACTGAGTTTGCTTGGCCAACTCTTTGTTTTGCTTATTACCCAAATCGGTCCCACCGAGTTTGTGTAATCGGTCCAACCGAGATAAGGCTTTACCCTAACCCCAGCACATTAGTCCCACCGAGTTGATCATATCGGTCCCACCGAAATGCCTAACGGTCACATTATGAACCAAATCGGTCCGACCGAGTTTTATGATTCGGTCCCACCGAGTTTGGTGAATTGTGTGTAACGGTTAGATTTTGTGTGGAGGCTATATATACCCCTCCACCCACTTGTCATTTGTGGAGAGAGCCATCAGAATATGCCTACACTTCCAACATACATTTTCTGAGAGAGAATCACCTACACTTGTGTTGAGGTCAAGATATTCCATTCCAACCACATAAATCTTGATCTCTAGCCTTCGTCAAGTTGCTTTCCACTCAAATCATCTTTCTACCAAATCAAATCCTATGAGAGAGAGTTGAGTGTTGAGGAGACTATCACTTGAAGCACAAGAGCAAGGAGTTCATCATCAACACACCATCTATTACCTTTTGGAGAGTGGTGTCTCCTAGATTGGTTAGGTGTCACTTGGGAGCCTCCGTCAAGATTGTGGAGTTGAACCAAGGAGTTTGTACAGGCAAGGAGATCGCCTACTTCATGAAGATCTACCCTAGTGAGGCAAGTCCTTCGTGGGCGATGGCCATGGTGGGATAGACAAGGTTGCTTCTTCGTGGACCCTTCGTGGGTGGAGCCCTCTGTGGACTCGCGCAACCATTACCCTTCGTGATTTGAAGTCTCCATCAACGTGGATGTACGATAGCACCACCTATCGGAACCACGCCAAAAATCTTCGTGTCTCCAATTGCGTTTGCACACTCCAATCCCATCCCTTTACATTCTTGCAACTTGCATGATTTACTTTCGCTGCTCATATACTCTTGTCATGCTTGCTTGTTATGTATTGGGAATGTTTAAACTTGTGCCAAAACTCCACTTCAACTTAAAGAATTCAAAAACTGCAACTTTTCTTGCTAAGAGTCTATTCACTCCCCTCTAGACACCTCTTCTCGATCCTTTCAGTTGTGTCGGGGTCGGGGTGTCCGGGTGTCGGGGTCGGGGTCGGGGTGTGGTGTCAGGGTGTCGGGGGTCAGGGGTCGGGGTGTCAATTGTCGG
>NC_041390.1:195052695-195137828 GCF_002162155.2 Triticum dicoccoides
GTCAATTGTCGGGGGTCGGGTGTCAATTGTCAGGGTCTCAGGGTGTCGGGGTCGGGGTGTCGGTGGTTGGGGTCGGGGTGTCGGTGGTCGGGGTGTCAGGTGTTGGGGTGTCGGTGGTCATGGTCAGCTCGGGGTGTCGGTGGTCTTCTTCTCCTCCTCCTCTCCTCTAGCTTTCTTCTTCTCCTCCTCTCCTCTTTCTTCTTCTTCTTCTTCTACTACTACTTTCTCCTCCTCCTCCTCTTCTTCTTCTTCTTCTTCTTCTTCTCCTTTTTCCTCTTCTTAAACCTAGCACTAATTAACCTAAAACAAAACAGGAAAAAACTACACCTAAACCTAGCTATTCTTCTCCTCCTCCTCCTCTTCTTCTAATTATTATTAGTTTTTTCATGACTAAACATAAACCTAAAACTAAACTAAACCTAAGACCAAACTAAAAGTAATATAAACTAAACTAAATATAAAACCAAACTAAAAGTAATCTAAACTAAACTAAATCCAAAACAAAACTAAAAGTAATCTAGACTAAAAAAACATAAAAACAAAAAAAGAGGAGAAGAGGGGTGCGGCCGAGGCTCACAAGCGGCAGGGGTGGGACGGCCTGCGGCAGGCCGGCAGGGCCCAGGGGCGTCGGGGTTGCTCGGCGGCGGAGGAGGCGCCGTGCGGTGGTGGCGACGGGGCCGCAGGGCTCCGGGCTGAAGGAAATATGCCCTAGAGGCAATAATGAAGTTATTATTTATTTCCTTATAATCATGATAAATGTTTGTTATTCATGCTAGAATTGTATTAACCGGAAACATAATACATGTGTGAATACATAGACAAACAAAGTGTCACTAGTATGCCTCTACTTGACTAGCTCGTTAATCAAAGATGGTTATGTTTCCTAACCATGAACAATGAGTTGTTATTTGATTAACGAGGTCACATCATTAGTTGAATGATCTGATTGACATGACCCATTCCATTAGCTTAGCACCCGATTGTTTAGTATGTTGCTATTGCTTTCTTCATGACTTATACATGTTCCTATAACTATGAGATTATGCAACTCCCGTTTACCGGAGGAACACTTTGGGTACTACCAAACGTCACAAACGTAACTGGGTGATTATAAAGGAGTACTACAGGTGTCTCCAATGGTACATGTTGGGTTGGCATATTTCGAGATTAGGTTTTGTCACTCCGATTGTCGGAGAGGTATCTCTGGGCCCTCTCGGTAATACACATCACATAAGCCTTGCAAGCATTACAACTAATATGTTAGTTGTGAAATGATGTATTACGGAACGAGTAAAGAGACTTGCCGGTAACGAGATTGAACTAGGTATTGGATACCGACGATCGAATCTCGGGCAAGTAACATACCGATGACAAAGGGAACAACGTATGTTGTTATGCGGTCTGACCGATAAAGATCTTCGTAGAATATGTAGGAGCCAATATGGGCATCCAGGTCCCGCTATTGGTTATTGACCGGAGCCGTGTCTCGGTCATGTCTACATTGTTCTCGAACCGTAGGGTCCGCACGCTTAACGTTACGATGATAGTTATTATGAGTTTATGCATTTTGATGTATCGAAGGTTGTTCGGAGTCCCGGATGTGATCACGGACATGACGAGGAGTCTCGAAATGGTCGAGACATAAAGATTGATATATTAGAAGCCTATGTTTGGACATCGGAAGTGTTCCGGGTGAAATCAGGATTTTACCGGATTACCGGGAGGTTACCAGAACCCCCCGGGAGTCATATGGGCCTTATTGGGTTTTAGTGGAAAGGTGAAAGGGGCTGCCCATAGTGGGTTGCGCGCCTCCCCCCTCCCCTAGTCCTATTAGGACTAGGAGAGGTGGCCGGCCACCTCTCTCTCTCTTTCCCCCTTGGGAGTCCTATTTGGAATAGGATTGGGGGGGGGGAGTCCTACTCCCGGTAGGAGTAGGACTCCTCATGCGCCTCCATAGGGCTAGCCGCACCCCTCCCCCTTGGCTCCTTTATATACGGAGGCAGGGGGCACCTCTAGACACACAAGTTGATCATTGAGATCGTTCCTTAGCCGTGTGCGGTGCCCCCTGCCACCATATTCCACCTTGATCATATCGTTGTAGTGCTTAGGCGAAGCCCTGCGTCGGTAGAACATCAAGACCGTCACCACGCCATCGTGCTGACGAAACTCTTCCCCGACGTTTGCTGGATCGGAGCCCGGGGATCGTCATCGAGCTGTACGTGTGCTAAGAACTCGGAGGTGTCGGAGTAACGGTGCTTGGATCGGTCGGATCGGGAAGAAGACGTACGACTACTTCCTCTACGTTGTGTCAACGCTTCCGTTACGATCTACAAAGGGTACGTAGATCATACTCTCCCCTCGTTGCTATGCATCACCATGATCTTGCGTGTGCGTGGGAAATTTTTTGAAATTACTACGTTCCCCAACAGTGGCATCCGAGCCTAGGTTTTATGGTTTCATGTTATTTGCACGAGTAGAACACAAGTGAGTTGTGGACGATACAAGTCATACTGCCTACCAGCATGTCATACTTTGGTTCGGCGGTATTGTTGGACGAGACGACCCGGACCAACCTTACGCGTACGCTTACGCGAGACCAGTTCCCTCGACGTGCTTTGCACATAGATGGCTTGCGGGCGACTGTCTCTCCAACTTTAGTTGAACCGAGTATGGCTACGCCCGGTCCTTGCGAAGGTTAAAACAGAGTCTATTTGACAAACTATCGTTGTGGTTTTGATGCGTAGGTGAGATTGGTTCTTGCTTAAGCCCGTAGCAGCCACGTAAAACATGCAACAACAAAGTAGAGGACGTCTAACTTGTTTTTGCAGGGCATGTTGTGATGTGATATGGTCAAGGCATGATGCTGAATTTTATTGTATGAGATGATCATGTTTTGTAACCGAGTTATCGGCAACTGGCAGGAGCCATATGGTTGTCGCTTTATTGTATGCAATGCAATCGCGATGTAATGATTTACTTTATTACTAAACGGTAGTGATAGTCGTGGAAGCATAAGATTGGCGAGACGATAACGATGCTACGATGGAGATCAAGGTGTCGCGCCGGTGATGATGGTGATCATAACGGTGCTTCGGAGATGGAGATCACAAGCACAAGATGATGGTGGCCATATCATATCACTTATATTGATTGCATGTGATGTTTATCTTTTTATGCATCTTATCTTGCTTTGATTGACGGTAGCATTATAAGATGATCTCTCACTAAATTATCAACAAGTGTTCTCCCTGAGTATGCACCGTTGCCAAAGTTCGTCGTGCCCAGACACCATGTGATGATCGGGTGTGATAAGCTCTATGTCCATCTACAACGGGTGCAAGCCAGTTTTGCACACGCAGAATACTCAGGTTAAACTTGACGAGCCTGGCATATACAGATATGGCCTCGGAACACGGAGACCGAAAGGTCGAGCGTGAATCATATAGTAGATATGATCAACATAACGATGTTCACCATTGAAAACTATTACATCTCACGTGATGATCGGTTATGGTTTAGTTGATTTGGATCACGTGATCACTTAGAGGATTAGAGGGATGTCTATCTAAGTGGGAGTTCTTAAGTAATTAATTGAACTTAAACTTATCATGAACTTAGTACCTGATAGTATCTTGCTTGTTTATGTTGATTGTAGGTAGATGGCTCGTGCTGTTATTCCGTTGAATTTTAATGCGTTCCTTGAGAAAGCAAAGTTGAAAGATGATGGTGGCAATTATACGGACTGGGTCCGTAACTTGAGTATTATCCTCATTGCTGCTCAGAAGAATTACGTCCTGGAAGCACCGCTGGGTGCCAGGCCTGCTGCTGGAGCAACTCCAGATGTTATGAACGTCTGGCAGAGCAAAGCTGATGACTACTCGATAGTTCAGTGTGCCATGCTTTACGACTTAGAATCGGGACTTCAACGACGTTTTGAACGTCATGGAGCATATGAGATGTTCCAGGAGTTGAAGTTAATATTTCAAGCAAATGCCCGGATTGAGAGATATGAAGTCTCCAATAAGTTCTATAGCTGCAAGATGGAGGAGAACAGTTCTGTCAGTGAGCATATACTCAAAATGTCTGGGTATAATAATCACTTGATTCAATTGGGAGTTAATCTTCCAGATGATTGCGTCATTGACAGAATTCTCCAATCACTGCCACCAAGCTACAAGAGCTTCGTGATGAACTATAATATGCAAGGGATGAACAAGACTATTCCTGAGCTCTTCGCAATGCTGAAAGCTGCGGAGGTAGAAATCAAGAAGGAGCATCAAGTGTTGATGGTTAACAAGACCACTAGTTTCAAGAAAAAGGGCAAAGGGAAGAAAAAGGGGAACTTCAAGAAGAACAGCAAGCAAGTTGCTGCTCAGGAGAAGAAACCCAAGTCTGGACCTAAGCCTGAAACTGAGTGCTTCTACTGCAAGCAAACTGGTCACTAGAAGCGGAACTGCCCCAAGTATTTGGCGGATAAGAAGGATGGAAAGGTGAACAAAGGTATATGTGATATACATGTTATTGATGTGTACCTTACTAGAGCTCGCAGTAGCACCTGGGTATTTGATACTGGTTCTGTTGCTAATATTTGCAACTCAAAACAGGGACTACGGAATAAGCGGGCACTGGCAAAGGACGAGGTGACGATGCGCGTGGGAAACGTTCCAAAGTTGATGTGATCGCGGTCGGCACGCTACCTCTACATCTACCTTCGGGATTAATATTAGACCTAAATAATTGTTATTTGGTTCCAGCGTTGAGCATGAACATTATATCTGGATCTTGTTTAATGCGAGACGGTTATTCATTTAAATCAGAGAATAGTGGTTGTTCTATTTATATGAGTAATATCTTTTATGGTCATGCACCCTTGAAGAGTGGTCTATTCTTATTGAATCTCAATAGTAGTAATACACATATTCATAATGTTGAAGCCAAAAGATGCAGAGTTGATAATGAAAGTGCAACTTATTTGTGGCACTGTCATTTAGGTCATATCGGTGTAAAGCGCATGAAGAAACTCCATACTGATGGACTTTTGGAACCACTTGATTATGAATCACTTGGTACTTGTGAACCGTGCCTCATGGGCAAGATGACTAAAACACCGTTCTCTGGTACTATGGAGAGAGCAACAGATTTGTTGGAAATCATACATACCGATGTATGTGGTCCGATGAATATTGAGGCTCGTGGCGGATATTGTTATTTTCTCACCTTCACAGATGATTTAAGCAGATATGGGTATATCTACTTAATGAAACATAAGTCTGAAACATTTGAAAAGTTCAAAGAATTTCAGAGTGAAGTTGAAAATCATCGTAACAAGAAAATAAAGTTTCTACGATCTGATCGTGGAGGAGAATATTTGAGTTACGAGTTTGGTGTACATTTGAAAAACTGTGGAATAGTTTCGCAACTCACGCCACCCGGAACACCACAGCGTAATGGTGTGTCCGAACGTCGTAATCGTACTTTACTAGATATGGTGCGATCTATGATGTCTCTTACAGATTTACCGCTATTGTTTTGGGGTTATGCTTTAGAGACGGCCGCATTCACATTAAATAGGGCACCGTCAAAATCCGTTGAGACGACGCCGTATGAACTATGGTTTGGCAAGAAACCAAAGTTGTCGTTTCTTAAAGTTTGGGGCTGCGATGCTTATGTGAAAAAGCTTCAACCTGATAAGCTCGAACCCAAATCAGAGAAATGTGTCTTCATAGGATACCCAAAGGAGACTGTTGGGTACACCTTCTATCACAGATCTGAAGGCAAGACATTCGTTGCTAAGAATGGATCATTTCTAGAGAAGGAGTTTCTCTCGAAAGAAGTGAGTGGGAGGAAAGTAGAACTTGACAAGGTAACTGTACCTACTCCCTTACTGGAAAGTAGTACATCACAGAAAACTGTTTCAGTGACACCTACACCAGTTAGTGAGGAAGCTAATGATAATGATCATGAAACTTCAGATCAAGATACTACTGAACCTCGTAGATCAACCAGAGTAAGATCCGCACCAGAGTGGTACGGTAATCCTGTTCTGGAAGTCATGCTACTAGATCATGATGAACCTACGAACTATGAAGAAGCGATGGTGAGCCCAGATTCCGCAAAGTGGCTTGAAGCCATGAAATCTGAGATGGGATCCATGTATGAGAACAAAGTATGGACTTTGGTTGACTTGCCCGATGATCGGCAAGCAATTGAGAATAAATGGATCTTCAAGAAGAAGACTGACGCTGACGGTAATGTTACTGTCTACAAAGCTCGACTTGTCGCGAAAGGTTTTCGACAAGTTCAAGGGGTTGACTACGATGAGACTTTGTCACCTGTAGCGATGCTTAAGTCTGTCCGAATCATGTTAGCGATTGCCGCATTTTATGATTATGAAATTTGGCAGATGGATGTCAAAACTGCATTCCTGAATGGATTTCTGGAAGAAGAGTTGTATATGATGCAACCGGAAGGTTTTGTCGATCCAAAGGGAGCTAACAAAGTGTGCAAGCTCCAGCGATCCATTTATGGACTGGTGCAAGCTTCTCGGAGTTGGAATAAACGCTTTGATAGTGTGATCAAAGCATTTGGTTTTATATAGACTTTCGGAGAAGCCTGTATTTACAAGAAAGTGAGTGGGAGCTCTGTAGCATTTCTGATATTATATGTGGATGACATATTATTGATTGGAAATGATATAGACTTTCTGGATAGCATAAAGGGATACTTGAATAAGAGTTTTTCAATGAAAGACCTCGGTGAAGCTGCTTACATATTAGGCATAAAGATCTATAGAGATAGATCAAGACGCTTAATTGGACTTTCACAAAGCACATACCTTGACAAGATTTTGAAGAAGTTCAAAATGGATCAAGCAAAGAAAGGGTTCTTGCCCGTGTTACAAGGTGTGAATTTGAGTAAGACTCAATGCCCGACCACTGCAGAAGATAGAGAGAAAATGAAAGATGTTCCCTATGCTTCAGCCATAGGATCTATCATGTATGCAATGCTGTGTACCAGACCTGATGTGTGCCTTGCTATAAGTTTAGCAGGGAGGTATCAAAGTAATCCAGGAGTGGATCACTGGACAGCTGTCAAGAACATCCTGAAATACCTGAAAAGGACTAAGGATATGTTTCTCGTATATGGAGGTGACAAAGAGCTCACCGTAAAAGGTTACGTTGATGCAAGCTTTGACACTGACCCGAACGATTCTAAATCACAAACCGGATACGTGTTTACATTGAATGGTGGAGCTGTCAGTTGGTGCAGTTCTAAACAAAGCGTCATAGCGGGATCTACATGTGAAGCGGAGTACATAGCTGCTTCGGAAGCAGCGAATGAAGGAGTCTGGATGAAGGAGTTCATATCCGATCTAGGTGTCATACCTGGTGCATCGGGACCAATGAAAATCTTTTGTGACAATACTGGTGCAATTGCCTTGGCAAAGGAATCCAGATTTCACAAAAGGACCAAACACATCAAGAGACGCTTCAATTCCATCCGGGATCTAGTACAGGTGGGAGACATAGAGATTTGCAAGATACATACGGATCTGAATGTTGCAGACCCGTTGACTAAGCCTCTTCCACGAGCAAAACATGATCAGCACCAAGGCTCCATGGGTGTTAGAATCATTACAGTGTAATCTAGATTATTGACTCTAGTGCAAGTGGGAGACTGAAGGAAATATGCCCTAGAGGCAATAATAAAGTTATTATTTATTTCCTTATAATCATGATAAATGTTTGTTATTCATGCTAGAATTGTATTAACCGGAAACATAATACATGTGTGAATACATAGACAAACAGAGTGTCACTAGTATGCCTCTACTTGACTAGCTCGTTAATCAAAGATGGTTATGTTTCCTAACCATGAACAATGAGTTGTTATTTGATTAACGAGGTCACATCATTAGTTGAATGATCTGATTGACATGACCCATTCCATTAGCTTAGCACCCGATCGTTTAGTATGTTGCTATTGCTTTCTTCATGACTTATACATGTTCCTATAACTATGAGATTATGCAACTCCCGTTTACCGGAGGAACACTTTGGGTACTACCAAACGTCACAACGTAACTAGGTGATTATAAAGGAGTACTACAGGTGTCTCCAATGGTACATGTTGGGTTGGCATATTTCGAGATTAGGTTTTGTCACTCCGATTGTCGGAGAGGTATCTCTGGGCCCTCTCGGTAATACACATCACATAAGCCTTGCAAGCATTACAACTAATATGTTAGTTGTGAAATGATGTATTACGGAACGAGTAAAGAGACTTGCCAGTAACGAGATTGAACTAGGTATTGGATACCGACGATCGAATCTCGGGCAAGTAACATACCGATGACAAAGGGAACAACGTATATTGTTATGCGGTCTGACCGATAAAGATCTTCGTAGAATATGTAGGAGCCAATATGGGCATCCAGGTCCCGCTATTGGTTATTGACCAGAGCCGTGTCTCGGTCATGTCTACATTGTTCTCGAACCGTAGGGTCCGCACGCTTAACGTTACGATGACAGTTATTATGAGTTTATGCATTTTGATGTACCGAAGGTTGTTCGGAGTCCCGGATGTGATCACGGACATGACGAGGAGTCTCGAAATGGTCGAGACATAAAGATTGATATATTAGAAGCCTATGTTTGGACATCGGAAGTGTTCCGGGTGAAATCAGGATTTTACCGGATTACCGGGAGGTTACCGGAACCCCCCGGGAGTCATATGGGCCTTATTGGGTTTTAGTGGAAAGGTGAAAGGGGCTGCCCATAGTGGGCTGCGCGCCTCCCCCCTCCCCTAGTCCTATTAGGACTAGGAGAGGTGGCCGGCCACCTCTCTCTCTCTTTCCCCGTTGGGAGTCCTATTTGGAATAGGATTGGGGGGGAGTCCTACTCCCGGTAGGAGTAGGACTCCTCCTGCACCTCCATAGGGCTAGCCGCACCCCTCCCCCTTGGCTCCTTTATATACGGAGGCAGGGGGCACCTCTAGACACACAAGTTGATCATTGAGATCGTTCCTTAGCCGTGTGCGGTGCCCCCTGCCACCATATTCCACCTCGATCATATCGTTGTAGTGCTTAGGCGAAGCCCTGCGTCAGTAGAACATCAAGATCGTCACCACGCCATCGTGCTGACGAAACTCTTCCCCGACGCTTTGCTGGATCGGAGCCCGGGGATCGTCATCGAGTTGTACGTGTGCTAAGAACTCGGAGGTGCCGGAGTAACGGTGCTTGGATCGGTCGGATCGGGAAGAAGACGTACGACTACTTCCTCTACGTTGTGTCAACGCTTCCGTTGCGATCTACAAAGGGTACGTAGATCATACTCTCCCCTTGTTGCTATGCATCACCATGATCTTGCGTGTGCGTAGGAATTTTTTTGAAATTACTACGTTCCCCAACAAAATCTATCTCTTTTTATCCATGAAATTTATTTGAGTCTTCTTTGATCTCTTTTATTCATGATTTCTTATAGCCTCGTATTTCTTCTCCGATATTTGGGTTTTGTTTGGCCAACTTGATCTATTTATCTTGCAGTGGGAATAGGTGCTTTGTGATGGGTTCGATCTTACGGTGCTTGATCCCAGTGACAGAAGGGGAACCGACACGTATGTATCGTTGCTATTAAGGATAACAATATGGGGTCTATTCTACATAAATATATCTTGTCTACATCATGTCATCGTTCTTATTGCATTACTCTGTTTCTCCATGAACTTAATACACTAGATGCATGCTGGATAGCGGTCGATTCATGGAGTAATAGTAGTAGATGCAGGTAGGAGTCAGTCTATTAATCTTGGATGTGATGCCTATATAATGATCATTGCCTGGATATCTTCATGATTATTTGAAGTTCTATCAATTGCCCAACAGTAATTCGTTTACCCACCGTTTGCTATTTTTCTCGAGAGAAGTCACTAGTGAAACCTATGGCCCTGGGTCTCTTCTTTAATATATTTACCTTTGTGATCTATTTTCGTTTGCTTTTATTTGCAGATCTATTAAACCAAAAATACAAAAATACCTTGCTGCAATTTATTTTATTTGGTGTTTGATCTATCAATTTATTACAACTCTCTCACATCCGTTTGCCAATTTTTGGCGTCTTTAGCCAAATGGGATTGACAACCCCTTTAACACGTCGGGTTGCGAGTATTTTTTATTTGTGTGCAAGTGTTGTTTATGTAGTGTTGCTTGGTTCTCCTACTGGTTCGATAACTTGGTCTCGTCACTGAGGGAAATACCTACCGTCATTGTGCTGCATTGCTACCTCTTGAGCTTGCGTTGGTTTTTCCCTTAAAGAGGAAAGGGTGATGCAGCAAAGTAGCGTAAGTATTTCCCTCAGTTTTGAGAACCAAGGTATCAATCCAGTAGGAGACAACGCGACAAGCCACCAAATACCTGCACAAACAAACACCAACTTGCAACCAACACGACAAAGGGGTTGTCAATCCCTTCACAGTTATTCGCAAAGTGAGATCTGATAGAGATGGATAAACGGTAAAGTAATATTTTTGGTATTTTTGGTTTATGGAACGGAAAGTAAAATATTGCAAAATAAAGTAAATAGGAAACTAGAATTGTAGATCGGAAACTTATATGATGGAAAATAGACCCGGGGGCCATAGGTTTCACTAAAGGCTTCTATCAAGAAACTAATTATTACGGTGGGTGAACAAATTACTGCGGAGCAATTGATAGAAAAGTGCAAAGTTATGATGATATCTAAGGCAATGATCATGAATATAGGCATCACGTTCGTGTCAAGTAGACCAAAACGATTCTGCATCTACTACTATTACTCCACACATCGACCGACTCCTGCCTGCATCTAGAGTATTAAGTTCATAAGAACAAAGTAACACATTAAGTAAGATGACATGATGTAGCGGGATTAACTCAATCAATATGATGAAAACCCCATCTTGTTATCCTTGATGGCAACAATACAATACGTGTCAATTCCCCTTCTGTCACTAGGATCGAGCACCGCAAGATTGAACCCAAAGCTAAGCACTTCTCCCGTTGCAAGAAAAACCAATCTAGCTGGCCAAACCAAATCGATAGTTTGAAGACACTTACAAAGATATCAAATCATGCATATAAGAATTCAGAGGAGATTCAAATAATGTTCATAGATAAGCTGATCATAAATCCACAATTCATCGGATCACGGCAAACACACCGCAAAAGAGTATTACATCGAATAGATCTCCAAGAACATCGAGGAGAACATGGTATTGAGAATCAAAGAGAGAGAGAGAGAGAGAGAGAGAGAGAGAGAGAGAAAAGGCCATCCAGCTACTAGCTATGGACCTATAGGTCTGTGGTAAACTACTCACGCTTCATCGGAGAGGCAATGGTGTTGATGAAGAAGCCCTCCGTGATCGAATCCCCCTCCGGCAGGATGCCAGAAAATGCCCTAAGGTGGGATCTCACGAGTACAGAAGGTTGCAGCAGTGGAAAAGTGGTTTCCTGGCTCCCCTAGAAGTTTTTGGGGTATAAGAGTATATATAGGAGGAAGATCTAGGTCAGGAGGCCACCGAGGGGTCCACAAGGTTGGGGGCGCACCCTCCACCCTTGTGGCCGCCTTGTGGCTCTTCTGACTTGCACTCCAAGTCTCCTGGGTGTCTTCTGGTCCAAGAAAAATCATCGCGGACGTTTTATTCTGTTTGAACTCCGTTTGGTATTCCTTTTTTGTGAAACTCTAAAACAAGCAAAAAACAAAAAACTGGCACTGAGCTCTAGGTTAATAGGTCAGTCCCAAAAATCATATAAAATGGCATATTAATTCATATAAAACATCCAAAACAGATAATATAATAGCATGGAACAATAAAAAATTATAGATACGTTGGAGACGTATCAAGTATCCCCAAGCTTAATTCCTACTTGTCCTCGAGTAGGTAAATGATAAAAATAGAATTTTTCATGTGGAATGCTACCTAACATATTTATCCATGTAATTCTCTTTAATGTGGCATGAATGTTCAGATCCGTAAGATTCAAAATAAAAGTATAATATTGACATAAAAACAATAATACTTCTAGCATACTATGTCTTCTCGAAATAACATGGCCAAAGAAAGCTTATCCCTACAAAATCATATAGTCTGGCTATGCTCCATCTTCATCACACAAAATATTTAAATCATGCACAACCCCGAAGACAAGCCAAGCAATTGTTTCATACTTTTGATGTTCTCAAACTTTTTCAACTTTCACGCAATACATGAACGTGAGCCATGGACATATCACTATAGGTGGAATAGACGGTGGTTGTGGAGAAGACAAAAATAAGGAGATAGTCTCACATCAACTAGGCGTATCAATGGGCTATGGAGATGCCCATTAATAGATATCAATGTGAGTGAGTAGGGATTGCCATGCAACAGATGCACTAGAGCTATAAGTTTATGAAAGCTCAAAAAAGAAAACTAAGTGTGTGTGTGTGTGTGCATCCAACTCGCTTGTTCACGAAGACCTAGGGCATTTTGAGGAAGCCCGTCATTGGAATATTCAAGCCAAGTTCTATAATGAAAATTTCCACTAGTATGTGAAAGTGATATCATAGGAGACTCTCTATCATGAAGATAATGGTGCTACTTTGAAGCACAAGTGTGGTAAATGGATAGTAACATTGCCCCTTCTCTCTTTTCTCTCATTTTTTTATTTGGGCCTTCTCTCATTTTTTGGTCTCTTTTTAATCGTACGGAGTCTCATCCCGACTTGTGGGGGAATCATAGTCTCCATCATCCTTTCCTCACATGGGACAATGCTCTAATAATGAAGATCATCACACTTTTATTTACTTACAACTCAAAGATTACAACTCGATACTTAGAACAAAATATGATTCTATGTGAATTCCTCCGGTGGTGTACCGGGATGTGCAATGAATCAAGAGTGACATGTATGAAGGAATTATGAACGGTGGCTTTGCCACAAATACGACGTCAACTACATCATCATGCAAAGCAATATGACAATGATGGAGTGTGTCATAATAAACGGAACGGTGGAAAGTTGCATGGAAATATATCTCGGAACGGCTATGGAAATGCCATAATAGGTAGGCACGGTGGCTGTTTTGAGAAATGTATATGGTGGGTTTATGGTACCAACGAAGGTTGCACGGTACTAGAGGGGCTAGCAATGGTGGAAGGGTGAGAGTGCGTATAATCCATGGACTCAACATTAATCATAAAGAACTCACATACTTATTGTCAAAATCTATTAGTCATCGAAACAAAGTACTACGCGCATGCTCCTAGGGGGATAGATTGGTAGGAAAAGACCATCGCTCATCCCCGGCCGCCATTCATAAGGAAGACAATCAATAAATAAATTATGCTCCGACTTCATCACATAACGGTTCACCATACATGCATGCTACGGGACTCACAAACTTTAACACAAGTATTTCTCAAATTCACAACTACTTACTAGCATGACTCTAATATCACCATCTTCATATATCAAAACAATCATAATGAATCAATCTTCTTATAGTATTCAATGCACTTTATATGAAAGTTTTTATTATATCCCTCTTGGATGTCTATCATATTAGGACTAATTTTATAACCAAAGCAAATTACCATGCTGTTCTAAAGACTCTCAACATAATATAAGTGAAGTACGAGAGTTCATCAATTTCTATAAAATAAAACCACCGTCGTGCTCTAAAAATATATGAGTGGAGCACTAGAGCAAAATTGCCTAGCTCAAAAGATATAAGTGAAGCACATAGAATATTCTAATAAATCACGATTCATGTGTGTCTCTCCCAAAAGGTGTGTACGGCAAGGATGTTTGTGGCAAACTAAAAA
This sequence comes from Triticum dicoccoides, assembly GCF_002162155.2. NCBI lineage: Eukaryota > Viridiplantae > Streptophyta > Magnoliopsida > Poales > Poaceae > Triticum > Triticum dicoccoides. The sequence goes on from NC_041390.1 coordinate 195,066,538, forward strand.
GCAAAGACTCAAATCATACAAGACGCTCCAAGCAAAACACATATCATGTGGTGAATAAAAATATAGCCTCAAGTAAAGTTACCGATAAACGAAGACAAAAGAGGGGATGCCTTCCCGGGGCATCCCCAAGCTTAGGATTTTTTACATCCTTGAATATTACCTTGGGGTGCCTTGGGCATCCCCAAGCTTAGGCTCTTGCCACTCCTTATTCCATAGCCCATCAAATCCTTACCCAAAACTTGAAAACTTCACAACACAAAACTCCAACAGAAAATCTCGCAAGCTCCGTTAGTATAAGAAAATAAATCACCACTTTTGGTACTGTTGTGAACTCATTCTTTATTTAAATTGGTGCAATATCTACTCTATTCCAACTTTTATATGGTTCATACCCCCCGATACTAGCCATAGATGCATCAAAATAAGCAAACAACACGCGAAAAACAGAATCTATCAAAAACAGAATAGTCTGTAGCAATCTGGGTATTTCAAACACTATATATATTGCATGGTTCTTTGCTCCTTCTTATGTACTTCGTCGACATATGGGAGAGGCAGCATCTGGGTCGACATGTCATACACCAGATTAGAGTGGGAAACGGAAGGGGGCATCACCTCGGTCGTAGCGCTAGTAATTCATGATTATAGTGAGTAGTCATATCACAAGACCCCGTCTTTCCAGCAGTAACGCGCCATCAAATCGCACAACCCTGACTTTCCAGCAGTAAGTTGAATCCGCTATTCACTCACCCTCCTCGCCTCTCTGTCAAACTGCCTACGTGAAAATTGTCGCGCGTACTGCCCGGGAAAAGCCCTGCCCTCAACTTTTAACTACGCAAAAATAGTTCGAGCTTGTTCGTTCTATATAATTACTAGTATTGTATGTTTATTCACCCGTGGGGTTGTTCAATGAATGGAGGGCCGGGGAGCACAACTGAACAATACTACTACTAGTAAGTAGGAGTCGTATAGTTAGTCACGTTAAATAGAGAGTTTCTTTTCTTTAATGCCACGTACACAAATTGAAACACTTGTTGTGGAGAGAAAATGATAATCACTCCACTATATATATGCAGGGGTCTGAGCGCTTGCTTTACTAGGGTTGCTCTCTTCATTCTCCCATCCTCTCCAGATCTAAACAAGACATTGGTAGCGACATTTTCTCTCACCGCTGGTCACAGATCCAGCCGGATCCCTTGAGCCGGTGTGTGTGTAGAGGACTAGGTGCATCGTTCATGCAGTCATTGCTGACGAGGAAGGAAACCCATAGCTGTCGGCGGGTCCCAATCCTCTGCCCATGCCGTTCTCTCCGACACAGCGCCGGCTCGGGAGGTCCTCCGACCCTTCTTCCTGCCTGTCGTATTGTGCGCAGATCCGACCTGCCGCCGCCGACATCCCGCCGACCCTCAGGTATAAGTTCTTCGAAAGTGGCCTTGCTCTACTGCCCCAGCTCCCCACTTGTCTGCATGTGCATCTTTTTCTACTTCCATCGGCTCTTCCAAAGCCACCTAAATTTTTAGTATTATTGGAGGTAAAGCTACTTCATGCATTCGAATCTAGGACTTGGTTCAAACAATGAAGAAAGGGGAAAAGTCGTAGCATGAATCTAGGACTTGATTCAAAGAGGAAATGCAGGGGAAAAGTAGTAGAGACCGGATACCCAACCGGTCTCTTGGTTGAAAAGGGAAATAAAGGGAAACGTAGTACAAACTGGATAAGGAACATATCTATTATTGGTTGAAAAAAGGATAGAAAGTGGCAGTTGGTGGACAAGTCAACAAAGTATGTCCAGATTAGATTTTCTGCCCTCACATAGTAAAAGGTCTCCAGGATTAGATTTGCTGCCCTCACAGAGTATGGACAAATTTGGCATCACCACTTTATGCCTCCTTGTAGGTACATTGTGCTGATGCGTCCACTGTCGCATGTCCTTATACCGACTTTTTGTTGTTGTTAATGTAAGGGCGCATGTAAAATGAAGCGATCACACTGTTACCTTAAGGACATGTCTAACCAGTGTTATTGGTAATCTAATGCCTCCAGTGATATGATGCAATTAAACTATGTTACAAATGGTACTCCTGCTGTTTTCCCCAGTATGATAAGTAAGTTGCTTCTTTACGTTGCTGAGTGTCCTGGTGTCCCCACGGTCCCATGCCCTTAAACCAACTCTTTAGCTGTTGTTGATCTATTGTGTCTGGTAAACAAGCAATGCCACCATTAAAGTAATCCCATATTTGACGAATGTCATTGTTGATCGTAATGCTTCCGGTAACATGAAGCATTGCTGACGTTTTAAAATTTCTACCGTCATTTCATGATTGCCATGAACATAATCAAGATGCTTCTTTTCATTTCGTGTATGTTTTGCATCTTGTTATTGACCAGCAACTATTTTCTTTCTATCTTTTTGTGCAGATACGAATATCCATTTCACCTTGTTGCTATTGTGACCTTTTGGTAAACTGCACAAAACACTTTTTTTAGAATAAGTGTCTTGTGCAGTTCAACTAAAATGTCATGTGGGCAACATCTCTCTATTTTGGTGGAACTGCACAAAATGGTGATTGGAGTTTCCAAAATCTCTGTCAAATTCTGCTGGTAATCTCGTGCAACATTTTATTAGCCTTTGCAAGATGAGTTGTCACTGTCACCATAATAGCACTTTATTTTAGTGGAACTGCACAAAAGGATAAGCAAATTATAGTTACACCTTACATGAGCAGGACATCCAACCTTAATGTTGCTCAATTTTTATGCAACTACTAAAGAAGAACCTGCCAGCTGACGAGAGCAAGTACTTCTTGCTAGCTAAATGATGCAATCTTTGCTTCATTTCAGGTGAAATGCAAAAAAGTCGCATTAATTGAATCATTGAGTGGAGCTGCAGGTTGACTCCAACTCATGCTCTTTCTTATTTGTGTTGTGCACACAGGAATACTCAACTACAAATGGTGTGATGGTCAAGACCATTCGCCAAGTTCTTGGGTTGTATGACACGGCTAGCCAAGATGGATTTAATCCCAATATTCACTTTATCAAAAGGCTATAATGGGTTGGTTCTGAATCTTGCAAGCTGGGAATCAATGAGATGTGTAGGCATCTTTGTTGTACTTATTATTTGAATCATATTTGTTGGTTCTGAATCTTGTAAGCTGGAAATGAATGAGATGTGTAGGCATATTTGTTGTACTTATTATTTGAATATTATTTGTTGGTTCTGAATCTTGCAAGCTGTGAATGAATGAGATGTGTATGCATCTTTGTTGTACTTATTATTTGAATCTTTTTTGTTGGTTCTGAATCTTGCAAGCTGGGAAACATGGCATGATGATGCAGATGACAACAACCATAACAAACAGTTCAAACTTGGTAGTATTATCTGTGTGAAAGTGCGACAAATGTGTTGATCATGTGCGTCCTGAGAATAATAATTCTAATTGTTGTGCATGTTGATCCTGTGGCACTGATAGAATGAGCCAATGCATTGCTTGTTTTAAGAATAAATTTTAATTAAAGCTAATTAAATTTAAGTAAAGTGACCACTAACACTTGTTATTACAGTACCAATACAGACCAGCTCGTGAACCAACGTGTGCCCGGAATAGGTTTCTTAATGGAGGCGTTTGAATGCACCGAGGGTGCATGTTCTGCCGGGCGTGCAGTGGGTGAGGGAGGGGTAGTAGCTGTTGTCGCCTGTACACACTCAGTTTTCTGTTGAATCCAGTTCCCCAAGAGCTGAAAAACGAACTGCTGCCGCCGCCTACCCACTCGTTCACTTGAAGAGACTCCAATGGTGATCCGAGGGGTGAGCCTACTGGATATGGACTTCAGCAAGGAGTTCACCTTTGAGTTCGCCATTCAGTCCCATGGCTGCACCAAGTTGAATGTGATGTACACCAACGATCCAGACTCGGTGAAGCTCTGCCTCGCCGAGTTCAAGCAGTACCTACAGGACAAGAAAGCACAAGGTCGCAGGACTAGACCTTGTGCCCATCCATTCGTCTCCTGACAGGGACCAGTGGATCGCCGCCGCCCAGGTATGCGTATGGGACGAGGTTCTTGTCTACCACTGCTATAGGGCCATCAAAGGTTCTGGAGCATTCGGTCGTTTCATCGGCAGCGCGGACTGCACCTTCGCTACGATGGAGAGAAGAAAGAACGCGACGATTCGGCCATCTGGTGCAACAAGCTTGTTGACATCCATAAGCAATACAAGATCATCGGCAACGGGCAGGACAAGGACTCCGTGGTTGACCTCGCCGAGACCATTATCGACCCCTGCTATGCCAACATGAAAGAAGACAACGATACCAAGGACCTGAACACGTGGGAGGTACCTCTGAATCTAACCTACTGTCGGTGTCAAAACCGGCGGATCTCGGGTAGGGGGTCCCGAACTGTGCGTCTAAGGCGGATGGTAACATGAGGCAAGGGACACGATGTTTTACCCAGGTTCGGGCCCTCTTGATGGAGGTAAAACCCTACGTCCTGCTTGATTTATTCTTGATGATATGAGTATTACAAGATTTGATCTACCACGAGATCGGAGAGGCTAAACCCTAGAAGCTAGCCTATGGTATGATTGTATGTTGTCCTACGGACTAAAACCCTCCGGTTTATATAGACACCGGAGGGGGCTAGGGTTACACAAGGTCGGTTACAAAGGAGGAGATATACATATCAGTATTGCCTAGATTGCCTTCCACGCCAAGTAGAGTCCCATCTGGACACGGGACGAAGTCTTCAATCTGGTATCTTCATAGTCCAACAGTCCGGCCAAAGGATATAGTCCGGCTGTCCGGAGACCCCCTAATCCAGGACTCCCTCAGTAGCCCCTGAACCAGGCTTCAACGACGATGAGTCCGGCGCGCAGTGTTGTCTTCGGCATTGCAAGGGGGGTTCCTCCTCCGAATACACCACAGGAGAATTTGAATACAAGGATAGTGTCCGACCCTGCAAAATAAGTTCCACGTACCACCATAGAGAGAATAATATTTCCACAAATCCAATCTGCTGACACGTTTTGGCAGCATGACATTATGCCATGGCCCCGTAATTATTTGAACCATTTTTCCTTAACCAGCCCCGCACATAACGCGAGGCAGTTTCTTGACACGTCTTGTCAAATCAGAGATCGTGTTCCCCTTATTACGGGATTCTCATTAACACGGACGTGGGTAACCCAACCATGCCTAGGACTCCTAGATTTTAGGCAAGTCCCAAACGGCCACGAGGAGGACGCTTGATATTCACCCTCTTTATTTTTTAATTACGGGGGATCTAAGGCCTCCTCATCGAATTCGGGTAGAAACTTTCGCTTCGGATAGCTCTTGGTGTGGCGATTACTGTCGTACTTCGCTGCAGTGTCGAGTACTTCACTCCATCTGATTTTGAGTGTGTCTTGTGCAGCCCTGAGCCTTTGCTTCTGCTTTTTCAAACTCCTCGTAGTGGCGACCAGCCTTTGATGGGCATTCTGTTGCTCCGGGTGCCTGTCCGGTGTGATGTCGCCCGGACTGTTATGTTCGATGGGGTTGGGTGATGGTTCGCCATGCTCTATCGTTGGGTCTATATGATTGTTGTTTCTGCTGAGGCGGGATTTAGAGCGGCGTTGACGCCGCCGCTTTGACTGCTTCTCGAGGGAACAACCCTTCGCTGCGTCCTTCCGTTCCTCGCTGTCGTTTTCTTTGGGTGTGTCCACCATGTATACATCATATGATGAAGTGGGCGTCCAGTGCCCTGTGGGCAGTGGTTCCTGTTCGTCTCCTGCGTCGTCGTCCATACCGTCGATGTCTTTGGAGTCGAGGTCCGGCATGTCTGTTAAGTCGTCGACAGTGGCTATTAAGTGGGTGGTGGGTGGGCGGTGAGCTTCTTCATCATCCGCATCCCGGTCCTGCCGAACGTAATTCGGCCAGGATTCTCCTGACAAGGAGAGTGACCTTAATGAGTTCAGTATGTCGCCGAAGGGCGAGTGCTGAAAAATATCCGCGGAGGTAAACTCCATGATCGGCGCCCAATCGGATTCGACGGGCACGGGCGCAGGCGGTTCAGAGTTCGTGGCCGGGAAAGAATCCGGGAGTTCGGCATCACGGCTCTCATGAAGGGTAAGGTCGGTATTCGGCTCGATCGCCGACGAGAGTGCAGCCTCCGTGGCGGGGTCTATCCACCCGTCCATGGACGACGCAACTGGTTTCGAATTGAGGGTCGGAGCGGCTGCCGGTGCGATCTTCTGAACACTATCCAATGGTAGAGCTAAATCATACTCATCGTGACCGTGCGAAGCACAAGGCAGGGGCTCGAATCCGTCGAAGATCAAGTCTCCACGGACATCGGCCGTGTAGTTTAAGCTTCCAAACCTGACCTGGTGGCCAGGGGCGTAACTCTCGATCTGCTCCAGATGGCCAAGCGAGTTGGCCCGCAGTGCGAAGCCGCCAAACACAAAGATCTGTCCGGGGAAAAAAGTCTCACCCTGGACTGCATCGCTATCGATGATCGTAGGGGCCATCAAGCCTAACGGCGACGACACAGAGGAACTCTTAATGAAAGCACCAATGTCGGTGTCAAAAACGGCGGATCTCGGGTAGGGGGTCCCGAACTGTGCGTCTAAGGCGGATGGTAACAAGAGGCAGGGGACACGATGTTTTACCCAGGTTCGGGCCCTCTTGATGGAGGTAAAACCCTACGTCCTGCTTGATTTATTCTTGATGATATGAGTATTACAAGAGTTGATCTACCACGAGATCGGAGAGGCTAAACCCTAGAAGCTATCCTATGGTATGATTGTATGTTGTCCTACAGACTAAAACCCTACGGTTTATATAGACACCGGATGGGGCTAGGGTTACACAAGGTCGGTTACAAAGGAGGAGATATACATATCCGTATTGCCTAGCTTGCCTTCCACGCCAAGTAGAGTCCCATCTGGACACGGGACGAAGTCTTCAATCTGGTATCTTCATAGTCCAACAGCCCGGCGAAAGGATATAGTCCGGCTATCCGGAGACCCCCTAATCCAGGACTCCCTCACCTACATAACCTATGCGGCCAAGGACACATACGCACGCTACGACATGTATAGGCGGATCTTGGACATGAGGGCGTGTCTGCTTCCGGTAATGGACGAGTACACACACGGCGCAACGTCATGATCAAGCATGCCAGGAAGGTCTAGATGTTGTACTTTATCTGTTTAAGCACATTTATCATCTGAGTGTTTCATGCATTAGCCTATGTGTCGTGATTATCTATTTTGTCTGAAATATTTCTTCTAAGAACCCATTAACCTGTCTGCTTTTTTAGTGGCTATTTGCTTAGGTATGTAACTAGTTCACTCGGTTGTCGTGCTTTGAATCTCCTTCCTCCCAACATATTCCCCTTCTCAGGTGGACCCAGCAAGTCTCGTACACAGACATCTGGGACCAACCACCTATCCATTTATATTTCTTTATTTTGTTCATTCTTTCATCCTCTTCCTATACAGCGGTTGGCGGCGCTGCCGCGCACGCCTCGGTGACCCATCATAGCCTATGGCGTTGGCCAGGCTATCCTTCTATTCCCACACATTATCCGGCGGCGGTAGCTTCACCGGCCCACCCTGCACCTGAACAAGTGAACCCTCGTACTCCCCTCCGCCTGCGTCCCCCCGCGCTCCGGTTCGTTCGGTCCGAGGTCTCTATGTCGTCCTCCGCCTTGATGCTCTCGCTGCGGTGCCGCCGTATGTTGCTCCCCGCCGCTGGTTCGTTTTGTATCCAACAGGTATCAAGCAGCCTCTGGGCCTCCCAGCCTAGCTTGTCTATAAGAATGCAAAACATAAGGTTCTGTTAAACCTGTCGTTCGTCCAACCATTTTATAGACCTTCCCACTTCCTTTATTTTTCGTTTTCATTAATCTTATATCTGAATTTTCTCCCACTTTCTTTTTCGATGTAATCTGAGTTTTCTCCCAGTACTTTTCCCTAGAACCAACTCAACTGTCCCATGTCTAGCCTAAAAAATAATAATACCCCACTCCTATTAACTCATCAAATTAAAATGATATTTTATTTCATAAATTGAAAGTTCTTACAAAATAATAATAATAATAATAATAATTGTTTATATATAACTTGGCAAGTTAACTCCTAGTAATTGCGTACATAAGCTTTCAAAGATTTTACTGACCAATGTACTAATAGACGTGCAATCATGTGTTTATGTTTTTATAACATTTCTCCGTCCAGCTCAACATGATATTTTCACCCAGCCCAGCAAGTCCGTGGATTTCGAGAAAAATGCAAATGGGCTTTAAATTCTACCATATTATATAAACGGGCTGCATAGATGCTACATCATTGTTTCACCCAGCTCATCAAATGGACTAAAAAACCAAATGGACTGGCTGACATGTGGGCCAGTAGGTCGAAGCCTAAGCACTTCCGCAAAAAATAAAAATACAAAGGTCGAGGCCTAAGCAAGGCGTTGGATTTACATCCAACAACCGGCATTCTTCTTCAATCTCTCGTCTTCTTCCCCAGCGCCGGGACCGCCTGCTCCAGCCTCCGACATCCAGCGGTGCTGTTTTGCGCGCCTCCCAGCGTCGAGTTCTCTCTATATGTATAGTAGCTAGCGTCGGCCAAGCACGGAGAAAGAGAGGTTACTTCTCTCTATTAGCTAGCTAACACAATGTGAAACCCCTAAATTAACCCTCCAAAACCCCTAACCCCCCCATAAAAAACAAAAAACCCAGCGCCCGCAAGCTGCTGACGCGGGGCTGCCTTTTAGTCCCGGTTGGTGTTACCAACCGGGACTAAAGGTCCTCCCTCCCGGTTGGTGTTACCAACCGAGACTAAAGGTCCTCCTGCCTAGGCGCCCCCATAGCGGCCACGTGGAGCCCCTTTAGTCCCGGTTCGTAAGCCAACCGGGACTAAAGGTTTTGGGTATTAGTCCCGTTTGTTTTGTCCCGATTCCAAAATCGGGACTAAAGACCCTCTGGAACTGGGACTAGTACCCTGTTTTCTACTAGTGGTCCTAGAGGTGTTGCAGTCCAACCAACTTTATGCCAAACTAAGCAAATGTACCTTTGCACAGCCCCAAGTGGAATACTTGGGACATGTTATCAGGGGAGATGGAGTAGCAACTGACCCTACAAAAATTGAGGCAATAGTCCAGTGGCCCACTCGTGAAAATGTAACTCAACTGAGAAGCTTCCTAGGTCTCACTGGTTACTATAGAAGATTCATACAAAACTATGATTTTACCTGCAAACCTCTATTTCAATCTTTGAAAAAGGACATTTTCAAGTGGGAAAATGAGCAAATGGAAGCTTTCAACATCTTGAAACATATTAAATGACCCAAGCACCTATCCTGGCCCTGCCTGACTTTTCTCAACCTTTCATCTTGGAGACAGATGCATGTGCTTATGAGATTGGTGTTGTACTTATGCGGGAGGCCAAGCCCCTCTCGTATTTTAGCAAGACCATTGGTCCTAAAGCAGGTGCCATGTCAACATATGATAAAGAGGCCATGGCCATCATTGAAGCTTTGAAACATTGAAAAGCACTATTTTGCTGCCTCTTCATTGATTATAAGAACTGATCAACAGAGTTTGAAATATATGCAAGAGCAAAAACTGACTGAGGGCATTAAACACAAATTACGAGTCAAGCTATTGGGCTATAGTTTTAAGATTGAGTACAAGCAAGGCAAAGACAACAAGGTTGTTGATGCCCTTTCTAGAGTCAAATACAGGCTACATTCAATTATTGCAAGTCAAGCAAGACATGTCTGGATATCTGAAGTAATTTCCAGCTATGACCAGGATCAAAGATGCAAGGACCTCCTCTCTCTCCCCTCTCTCAACTAGCAACTTCTGCAGTTATTGCCCCTAACTATGCACTACAACAAGGCATCCTCAGATATAAAAACAGAATTCTCATTGGCAAGGACACTAATCTTAGAAATCAGCTAGTATCTGCCTTACACAATTACGAGCTTAGAGGCCACTCTGGACACAGGGCTACTCATCAGAGAGTCAAACTCCTCTTCCATTGGCCTGACATGAAACAATTCATCTATGACTATATCAAGTAGTGCCCCACTTGTCAAATCAACAAACCTGAGCACAACAAGTACCCTGGTCTACTACAACCACTCCCAGTCCTGATTTTGCCTGGTGTCACATTAGCATGGATTTTGTGGAAGGGCTCCCAACATCACACCACAAAGACATGATTCTAGTTGTGGTGGATAAATTCACCAAATATGAGCATTTTATTGCAATGAAACATCCCATCACTGTCAACATTGTGGCCACGACTTTCATTGATAACATTTTCAAATTACATGGGCTGCCTTCAGTTATTGTCACTGTCAAAGATAGGATTTCACCAGCCACCTTTGGCAAGAACTTTTCAAGAAGCTGGGCATCAGATTACACATGAGTACTTCTTACCACCCTCAATCTGATGCCAAACAGAAAGAGTTAATCAATGTTTGGAAAACTACCTGAGGTGCATAGCTTTCTTACAACCTAAGAAATGGATGAATTGGCTCTCTCTAGCTGAATGGTGGTACAACATCAGTTACCATCTCTGAAAATCACACCTTTCCAACCACTGTACAACAGACCTCCAAACATGATCTCTGAAGCTGCCCTTTACCCAACTGAACAAGTTCAAGAGTTTTCCTCAGTCCTCACTGTTGAACAAACTTCAGCACCTATCAAAGCAAATCTGTTGAAGGCACAAGAAAGAATGAAACACTATGCTGACAAAAAGAGGTATGAAAGAACCTTGTAAGTAGGAGATATGGTCTACCTCAAACTGCAACCCTACAGATACACTACCTTGAGTGTCCATAGATTTCTGAAGCCGCACTCTAAATATTATGGCCCCTTCAGAATAATTCAGAAAGTTGGTCAAGTGGCATACAAATTGTTCTTACCCGGTCATTGCAAGTTACATTCACATTTAATGTCAGTCAATTGAGCATTCGAGGCCACAAGCCATCCCAAATCCCAACTTACCACTCCTCAATGCAGATGGCACTATTCTCCTTGAACTTGAGAAGCTTTTGGAGAGAAAGCTCATTCCCAGGACTCAAGGCGATATCCAAATACCAGTTATGCGTTGGCTCATTAAATGGAGTAACATGGATGAGAAAGATGCTACTTGGGAAGATGCAACATTCATACAAAAAGTTTTTCTGGCCTTTCAGCCCTGAGAACTGGTCTGAAGTCGACCGTGGGGAGTTGTCAGGACCCAATTGAAGCTTTACTGAAGAATACACAACAATTCAGTTATATTTACATCCCCAACCACTGACACGAAGCAACACAGGCCGTCCATTGTCTATCTGATGCTCCTCCATCCCCCGTACCGCTTCGCTGTGAAGGAAGGCCTTGGATCGCGTCCATCCAACATCGGACGGCTACCCTTTACGGGCAAGTCGCTTTTTTACTTTCCGGCAAGAACTACAATGATCATTTGCCTCCATTTTTACTATCTTTCTTTCTTCCAACTTGCAAAGCTATAAAGCCAAGGCTCCAGCTCGATAGAGAACCATTTGATGTGTTAGGGTTTCCCCCTCCGCCGCCAGTGTTCCTGGCCGGCCTTTAGGTTCCTTTGGTTTTACACTAAAACTCTCGAATTCGTCCAATAAAGCGAGCTAGTTCGAGTGGAATTCAGTCTAGATTTTTGAATGTTGTTCTTCAGACTCTTTCTGGGTCTGACAGCGTGCTGACGACGATTTGAGAGGGAGGAACGCAAAGAACGTCGCCGCCGCATCGGCCGCCTGCGCGCGCTCGCGATGCCTTGTTCTGCTTTTTTGGCGCGAGAAGACGATACGACGGCGTATTTTGGCGCCAGTGGAGCTCACGGCTGGGTAGATGGGCTTCTAAAATATCCTGGCCCATATCAGTGCGTTCGCTGGCATAGAGGAGCCGGTTCCGGGAAAACCCTCCCCGTTATCTTTCTTTTGCCCCTTTCAACTCCGGCGATGCTCCTCCTCTACTGCCGCCCCTTCCCCTCTCCCTGCCCTCCACTCCGCCGCCTCCTACGATGCCGCTGCACCTGTTCTTCCGCCTCCTCCCCCATTGTTCCGTACCACCAATCCTTCGCCCGTCGCATGGCCCTCGCAGGCATCCACCCCCACCACCGCATTGGTACGCCGCTCCCCGCCGCCTCGACTCGTTACTTCGAATCCAGTGCCCTCTTCCGCGTGTGGAAAAGGAAGAAATATATCAATCAGCTTACGAGAAGTGCCTTTTTGTCTGGTGCCATCTAGGATTCTTACTTGCTGCAGATTCCTGTTTTCTTGCAGCGGTTGGGGTCTCGGGTGGGCCGGACTCTATGGCGCTGTGCGTGCTGACGGCGGCTTGGAAGAAGGCGGCGAAGGGCGGGTCCGGGGGATTCGTGGAGGGGCTCCTGGGGGTCGTGGTCGACCACGGGCTGCGGCTCGAGAGCGCCGACGAGGCGCAGCTAGTGCGCCACCGGGTGCACGGCATGGGTAAGCTTATGGCATGCAACTTTTGTACTTTTTTTTTGAATGAAAGCTGGTTTAGAAGAACTTTGGTAGAGCTGCTGATACTTAGGTGTCTCAGGCTGCATTTGCATAAGACTTAAAAGATGATGAACCTTGAGGTGTTACGGCTTTGTTGTAGGTGTTATATGCGAGATTGCCAGATGTGAGTGGCCTAATGGGCGGCCAAAGCTAGGGCATCTGCAAGAGGCAGCCCGCGAAATGAGGTATTTGTCAGTCCTGTTTTGCCCGTTATTGATATCAGATTATTTTCACTTGATACAAGCTTAGTGTTCATGGCTATTTATATGTTGGAGACATTGTAATATAGAGCCTGTTTGGGACTGCTCTGCTCCTTAAAATTCAGCTCCGCTCCAGAAAACACAAACCAAACGGGGTAACTCCACGATATGCCGCTCCACAAAGAAACTAGAATCTGGGGCACAACTCCCAGTTTTTCATGAAGCTCTTCAGGGGGTGCTCCAAAAAACTCTAGAAGCTGAAGTTGGGTGGAAATTACCCACCACTGCCACCAGTAAGTGGATACCCCTTCGTTTCTCCCCCCTCGACCAATCAAATAGATCCTTTCCACCAAATTTCTCATTCTTGAAGCTGGAGCTAGATGGAAGCCAAGCATTCTCTTTGGTAGTGCTACAACTTCTGGATGAAACTGCTCCAAAGTGAATTTAATGGAGCGAAACTGATTTTGGTGAAGCGAAGCAGTCCCAAACAGGCTCATAGAGTTAGTTTGGCCAAATTTTCTTGAAGTTCATTCCGCTGTTCTACTTTACCATGTAATGCTTTGTGTTCTTTGTCAACGATATCCAGATATGAACATATAAGTGTGCTACAGAAGCTCGAGATAAGTAGGATATTCATCACATCAGTACTGTGGTTATATAAAAGGACCTATGTGGATCTACCCGATGGGAGATGGTAGCACGGGATATTTTCAACCGGTTTGGATGACGGTCATGTAATAGGATAGGCAGTTAGAGTTCCTATCTTTTTATGCCAGCCGGTTGTGACTTTTCTATTACTGTTTAGCTCTTCGTGAGCCTTTTTTTGTTCTTTGTTCGACACATGGAGACTTATGTTGGACCTTTTGCTTTTTAATAATCATGGCCGTATGCATCATTCTGATGCAGAGGCTGGGGCGAACCCCCCTTTTCGAAAAATAAAAGGACCTATGTTGGTTGAGCAATCTTCATAGTTGTGGCTTCTGCTAAGACACAATTGTTTTTCTAATCATTTCAGACGGGAACACATTTTTGGTGTGTGCTAAGACATAGTTGTGGCTCTCTGCTAAGATACAGTTCTTCCCATTGTCATTTCATATTTGTGATGGAAATTATTTTTCTGTTGGTTGTGGAATATTCACGTATATGTACCTAAGTGTCTGAACATTCTTTGTGGAGTATTTGCCTATATATGTAACTGAATTTTCTTCAGCATCGTTGACATCCAGAACTGTGGTGGCTAAGTGGCTACCTTTGCCTAGGTCACATGTGTCCTCTTGCCAATAAAGAATTGAAATACTAAAATTTGACATGTTGTACACCGACCACTAAGATATATAAATCTATTAATATACCGCCATGATGGAAATGATACTTGTGTTCTTTGTGGAATATTTGCCTATATGTACTCAGTGTAGTGTATGTTCTTTCAATTCTGTCTGCCAGTTTGTTCGCAAACACAGAACATCTTAGTCCATTTTGATAAAGCCTGACGCAACTTGTTCTTATGAATTCAGGTACCAAAAACTGTTGGACATTTGTATAAAGCAGCAAATAGGAGTGTTGCTTATTGCACACCACTCTGATGACCAGGTCTGTCAAGATGAAGATGTGTTCATTTTTTGTTTTAATGGTGAAGATGTCCGCACTCATAAAGAATTACTTCTGTTAAAGAGCATGAAACTAAATGACAGCTGTCGATATATTCAAAGGCGTGCAGTAATTTTCAAGTTTCTCAGCTTATGCTAGTACAAACCCCACTAGAATTCATACAAAGTGAGTTAGCTTTAGATATGGCGCTATTGTGCATTCATATACCACTCTATCTTGATTTGCCCACTTCGTTGCTAGGGTAAATCTACATGGGCATTTGATTGCATGGATGAATGGTATGGAGTGAAGACATAAAAGCTTTTTAGTTTAATTTTTAACAATGTTCATTGTGATGCCTGAGGATCAGTTAATCTAATGTATAATTGCATCTTTGATGATCTACTTGTCAATCATTGCCACTGCAGACTATATTTTATATCTGAATGAATTAAGTCTTCCAATTGCAGGCAGAGCTCTTTGTTCTGAGATTATCTCGCAACAGCAGGGTTCTAGGTCTTGCTGGTACAGCCTTTGTGTCCCAATTGTTTGCACCTAATTTAAAATATGATGGACATAATTTTTGTCGTTATGGCATCCTTCTTGTTCGGCCCATGCTTGACTTTTCAAAAGATGACATGTATAAGGTAAGCTTTTGATAACGTTCATGCTATTTGGAATCAGTAATTCATTTTAGTCACAACTTTGTGTAAATGGGCTGACAAAGGCCCAATCCTATTCTTATTATAGTTTAGGGATGACATGGCACTTGAGCAAAATCAGATTTTGATCATATGATCACATTTTGAAATCGATGGGATTATTTTCCATTTGAAGTTTCAATGGAGCTTTTTAAATGTCATTGGGCAACTTTTACAAGTTTAGATTAGTATTGATCAAACACATGATTAAATTTTAGGTTAAGTAGGGCTTGAAGTGCCATATCATTATGATGATTAGTTGGTAATCAAATATATTTAGGCCTTTATTGACACACTTATACAGATTTAGGAGGTTTAAATGCCAAGTTTACCAACCCAAGTAACATTTTACCAAGCCTTTTATTTTCAGAGTTGAGTCAGCCTATCTTTACTGAATGGCATTCTTACCCACATTACTAACAATTATGAAGGAGAAATGATAACTTGATAAAGTTCATATGGACACTAAAGCTTCTTTTATCTGGTTTTGAAAATAAAGCCTTCCATAGAAAAATCTCTATTGATTTGAGCTGTCAGTTGTTTCAAAATTTTATGTGCCTTTCACGAATTGGTAAACCGTTCTCCACAGATATGTCAAGGAAGTAATCATTTGTGGGTTGAAGATCCAACAAATAATAGTATGCAGTATGCCAGGAACCGCATTCGAGCATCTTTGAGATGTTTATCCACAGAAGGTTTGCAGTTGCACTTAGCTACCAATATTAATTTGTTTATAGTCCTCGTCTGTTGTTTTCATCATCCTCATGTCTTCTCGTTGTTATCAAAATGCTATATGGTGTGAGGAGGATGCTTGTCATCAGGTGCATAGCTCATTTTTGTATCAATCAACTATACTGTTGACTTGGAATATGTAATTGGATAGCTGTTTATTGTTTGGCTGAGCATTCATAGTTCCTTACATGTTATGTTAGACATGCTTAATTCCTTGAGGTTTGAGTCTTAGTGTTTTCACACAATTAACTATGATAAGTGTCATACTTGGTTATTGGGACAAACTTGATCCATTATCCATTGCCCATCCACAATTGTGTAATTCCCTTTTTTTTCGAAAAGGGGGGACTCCCCGGCCTCTGCATCAGAACGATGCATATGGCCACAATTATATATAAATAAGGTAGTTCGACAAGGTCTTGCAGTCTGGAAACAAATGAAAGGCTAGCTCACAAAGAGCCACAAAGCCAAAAACAAAAGGCCCAAAAGCCACAACCGGCTGGCAAAATAAAGATAGGTAAACTAATCGCCTATCCTATTACATGACCGCCATCCAAACCGGTTGAAGATATCCTGCGCCACCATCTCCCACCGGACAGATCCAGTAACCAAACGCTCCTTGGCCTCCGTCGGAGTGAGTAAGGACCACATACGGATTAGCGCAGTAGCCCTGAACAAAACCTGCAAAAAATGAATAGTTGTTGTTCTGTTAAAAGCCAAATCATTTCTGCAGTTCCAAATTGCCCATAACTACGCACATGCTCCTACGCGGATTTGTCTAGCTGTCTCGGACTCTATCCCAACAAGCCACGTTCCAAATAACGAACTGACCGAAATCGGAGGAGTAATGTTAAAGGCAATTTGCACCGTGCGCCACAACACTCTCGCCAACGGGCAATCAAAGAAAAGGTGCTTGATAGATTCGTCCCGATCACAGAAACTACACCTAGTAGATCCTGTCCAGTTGCGCTTAACCAAATTATCTTTTGTTAAGATGATTTGTTTATGTACAAACCACATAAACACTTTGATTTTCAAAGGAACCTTGACTTTCCAAACATGTTTGGAACTAGGAATAACACTAGAGTTTATGACATCAATATACATCGACTTGACAGTGAATACTCCAGACGTAGTAAGCTTCCAACACAACTGATCGGGCTGATGAGTGAGCTGAACCTCCATCAGTCTACTCACCAGATGAAGCCATGCTTCCCATCGGTCACTAATAAGCACCCTCCTAAACTGAATATTAAGGGGCGTTGACTGCAAAATCGCTGCGACCAGAGCATCACGTCGCTGCATAATACGATATAGGGACGGATACTGCAGAGCCAACGGCGTTTCACCCAGCCGAGTATCCTCCCAGAATCGAGTGTTGTTGCCATTACCGACAATAAACTTTGTTCTATTAAAGAAAGCAGCTTTGACTCTCATAAGCCCCTTCCAAAACGGCGAGTCAGTCGGTCTCACTGTCGCCTGTGACAAAGTCTTAGAGTGCAAATACTTGCTACGTAGAATCTGCGCCCAAGTTGCCTCAGTCTCAGCTGATAGCTTAAATAGCCACTTACTGAGAAGGCATCTGTTCTTGACTTCTAGATTCTCAATACCAAGACCCCCCTGGTCCTTCGGTCGGCAAATAATATCCCATTTGGCTAGTCGGTATTTTCTCTTAAGTTCATCACTCTGCCAGAAGAAACGAGACCGATAGAAGTCCAGCCTTTTCCTAACCCCAACTGGGACTTCAAAGAAGGATAAAAGAAACATAGGCATACTCGTGAGCACCGAATTAATAAGAATCAATCGGCCTCCATAAGACATGAGTTTACCCTTCCAGCAGCTCAGTTTCTTCTCAAACCGATCCTCGATGCACTTCCATTCTCTGTTTGTCAGCTTACGATGGTGAATGGGAATACCTAGGTATGTAAAAGGTAGTGCTCCCAATTCGCATCCAAACAATTGCTTATAAGCCTCTTGTTCTTCTTTGGCTCTACCAAAACAGAACAACTCGCTTTTATGGAAGTTAATCTTCAAACCGGTCAATTGTTCAAATAAGCATAACACCAGCTTCATATTGTGTAATTCCCTTTAATAGATGAATAATAATGCTCATCTGATGGAGCTATTTATCTCCTGGAATCAGGATAAATTTTCTGTGCGATTTATTGGTTTTTAATGTTTCTTGCTTGGGTCTGGTTCTATTTTGAACATGAAATCTTAATATTGTATAGTGAAGCACGTTCTGTGTCTTAATGACACAAAAAATGGAGTCAGTAGGAGGAACACAGTAGTTAAGTTAATCTTACTCGTTTAAGGTGGTTATTTAATCTGTGGTTCAAAAGAGAGCATAATTATGTTTTCATGGTATCTAATTCTCGATAAAGTTGTCTGTGCTAACTAATTCTCCCTCCAAGTCATAATATAGATCGTTAGAGTTGAGCATGATAATTAAGGGAGTGAAATGAACAGACGGCATTGTCAAATGAGCAGTCGAGCATGCATAATTAATTGCATTATCACCATTCTTACTTTTCTAATTAGAGTCACTTGTGAATTATATGGGAATGGAGACATCGTAGAGCTATTAACAGACACATATGAGGAACATGTTCGAGTTAATCACAAGATTCCTACCTACATATTGTGTGCGTGTGTGCGCCGGGGAGGTGGTGTGTTTATATGCATTCATCTGACAAGACCATTTATCTTCAGGTACCTTTCAGTCAGAACTTCAGAAACTGATATACGCATGCCGGTTGACACGAGCATGTGTTGACAATGCCTGCAGTATGGCTGTCAAGCAGTCTATCACAATAACGGAGGTCTGCCCTTCTTCTGTACCTGGATTTGAAGTCTCCTAGTACCATGCTATTATTGAATTTCCTGGACTCTTTTTCCCCTTAAAATTCCTTTATTGTTTGCAGTATGGGTATGCTGTCATTGACCTAGAAAAACTTGATGCGCAAAATGTTGATGATCTTTCTCTTTCACAATATTTAGCTTGTGTATTACAGGTACATTTTAAATTCATCATAGTTTGTTTATAGTAACACATATTGTCGAAAGGTTTTCTATTAAAGTTTCTCATCAGATTGTTTGTGGGATGGGATATTGATATTTAGTTGTTTTTAGTTTGTTTCACAGAGGCACAGGCCAATCCGTGGCAG
Source organism: Triticum dicoccoides (assembly GCF_002162155.2). Taxonomy (NCBI): domain Eukaryota; kingdom Viridiplantae; phylum Streptophyta; class Magnoliopsida; order Poales; family Poaceae; genus Triticum; species Triticum dicoccoides. The sequence goes on from NC_041390.1 coordinate 195,085,463, forward strand.
ATCTGCTCAATTGTTCATGGACTACATCCGTAATACACCTTGCAAGGTTCTTTCTTCTTACCTATTTCAGTGTTATCTCACAAACTTCTAAATGAGCTACATATGTTGCTTCCTTACAGTCTCCCTTAAAAAAAGAAGAGTCTCAGCTTGTTATTCTTTAGGTCTATCCTATTGTACCAAAGGATATAATCTAGGGCCCGATATCTTATAATAAAATGAATTATGCAGTAGTAAACAGCTCCCCCGCAGCGGGAGAGAGCTCCGCCGCCGCCGCCGCCCGATCTCCCGCCTCCGGCCACCTCCTTCACAACAGAGACTAGATCCGAAGCTCTCTCCTCACCCTCTCTCCATCCATCCCGGAGTCCAGCGCTCTCGGGCGACTTGGGGGCCACCTCCCTCCCGCCGCCGGCATAGCCACCTCGTCTCCCTCCCTCCCTCGCCGCCGCATGAGGCTGGCGCCGGGCAAGCCCGTGGCGCAGCCGGGGACTGCGGCGGCGGGGCCCTTGCTGCGTCGCCTTGCGCTGGAGAGCGATTGGATTTGGGGCAGCGGCCCTTCCGGCGAGGCCCCTCCGTGCTACAGCGAACGGCGGGGCTGGCGTGGTGCCGGTGGTCTGGTCGGACGGCTGACGGATCTTCGGTGAACCAGGGCTTGGCGTGGCTGCTCTGGTGGCCGGCGGCGCCTGATCTGGCCGCTGTCCTCCGGCCCTGATCGGTGTGCTTCTCTCTTGCGGGTTCCTGGCGGTGCCGGCGTGGCTTGCCGGGACCCTGGCCGGTGGCCGGGGGTGAAGCTGGTGGAGGAGATCCAGATTGGGGGAAACCCCTTGGTCGGCCCTGGCCGGCCGCACTGACGACGACGCTCAAGGGCGCCGCTTTTCTTCTTGGAGACGTCGGTCTACGTCTGCTCCTCTACTTTCCCCCTACCCGCCTCTCGGGTGAAAACCCTAACTCCGGCGGGCAGCAGCGGCGTCCTTGACGTCGTGACCTTCCGGAAGGCGTCGCCGTGAGGGCTGAGTGGTGGTGGGCACTGTGTGGATCCTTGACGGTTGCTGGTGGTGGGCACTGCTTTGGGGGAAACCCTAGGATCTGGTCTTCCAGATCGGACGATGGCGATATTGCGGTGCCGTTTCTCTCTTGGGAGCATCGTTTGTGGAGCAGCGCTGGATGGCAGAGGCAGGAGGTGGAGCTGCTTCGTCTTGCATGGAGCTTTGGTGGAGCTGTCAAGTCATGCCTGGCCGACAGATGCTACGCCGAGTCATGCCTGGTTGGCAGGTGCTACGCATGAAAGTCTTCCAAAGTCTTGGACGGATGAGCGCAGGGTGGTGGCGCCGTGGTGGCGTCGACGGATGTCCGGACTGGCAAGGATGATGCGGATCTCTCTCCTGAATATGGGTCAGTGGTCCGATGATGATGGCGACTTCTAAAGCGTGTGCATGTGGTGTGCGCTTTAGGTCTGCTGCATCAGCTGTTGGTTCCGATACGTTATGTGGATGGATTGGCGACGACATCGGTTTTAGATATGGGGAGTGAGAGCACTCCACATTATCGAGTTTGTAGGTGTGAGTGGTGGTTTCGGGTGGATTGATGTATGTTTTTGTCAGACCTTTGTGGAATAATTAATAAAGATGGCAGCATGCATCGATTGATGCAGAGGCCGGGGGTTTAACCTCCTTTTCCAATTTTTTTTAGAAAAATGCAGTAGTAACCAGCACATGTGGATTCTCTTTAGGGAAACATTATTGGGCTCTATATGCATTTATGCCTGTCATGATTAGCTATATTCTTCAGCCTCTAGCATAAGATCTTATTGATTTGCCGAGTAATACTTCAATCTCCTGCAGGGTGCCCTTACTGTAGCTGGTTGTTACCTTTGTGCTTTTCCGAAGTCTAAAGGTACAAAAGTACTAGTCTGTTCCTCTGTTGACTCGATGGAGTCATTTTCTGTTGAGATGTCCTACAAGTGTTCCTATGAAGAACAGCCTTCACCAGTACCTGAGATTGATCAGATAGCACGTGAAGCACGCGTACACTCCAACGAATTTCTACAGTGCTCAAGCATACCTTTTGTGAATTATAGTTCTTCTACTGATGTTCTGAATAGAGCAAAGGATCACAATATAATAGGTGATTTTGTGTTAGAAAAACTCCTTTACCTGCAGACAGAAGAGCATCAGAAATTTTGTGCAACAAAACATAAAAATGAAGAACAATACTTGGAGAAAACAAACTTTCCTGATGTGAAAGTTCTTTTTCTCTGGCCTGGTGAAACATGTCACTTTATGAGCAAGTTCTTGATTACATGGAATGCTTTGGAGGTTGTTCCAAATGGAATATGCTCACAAGACAGTAAAAACCTCCTATGCCAGCATTGTGCAGTGAATCAGGACGGAAGTCTTGCAGTTCGTCACATGTTTGATACCGATTGGTTGTTCCTTGCTGAAGTTTCTAAAATCCGCTCAATGGAAGAGAATCAGAATGTCTCAAAAGTTTCCAATAATAAATTGGAGGATGATGTACTCCTGAAGCACTCTAGATATTTACAGTTATCAGCAATGAAAGCTCTTGAGGTCCTGAAATCTATTCCAGCTTCTGCAAGACGAACACTGCCAGTACTGACCAATTCTCAAGGTGACGTACTGAGCATACCAGTAAGTGTCCATTCAAATCCCTTTACATGTCTCCCTGCCTGTAATTTCGACTGATTTCATGATATTCTATTCTAAGAAAAGTTGTCTCATCCATCAATCCTTTGGAGGCCTAGTTCTAGTAAATTACGTATGAACTAATGGATGGCAAGAGAGACAACCTATCTACCTGCTTCATGGTATAATAGAGTATTGGGGTCTTCGTACAGTTTGAAACACGGTTGCTCCAAGGAATATTGGCAGCCAGTGATCTGGCATTCTGGCCTGAAAAAGTACAGTTGGTTTTCAAGTTTTGTGGAACCAGAATAGTTGAATGTTTTAAAGCTTTGGGTATTGTTATTTGTTAGAGATTAACATAAAATTACCAGAAGAATTGACCATGTTTCTGAACAAAATCCATTTACTGATCTGCAACATATTATCTTATTCTTGCTTCTATTACCATGCATAACACTAATAGAAAATTCAGTAGCTCCGTGATTCTGGAGGCCAGCAGATAATCCACACACTTGAGGCTTTGGGTGATATTTGTATGTAGCTTTTCTAGAACTTGCTGACATTCGGTATGATATAGTTGTCAGCTCTATGAAATACAAGTATACATTAGATGGTGAAGGCAGCTTTTTCTTGGCTCTCCGTATCAGCTAGAGATGACAGTAAAAACATGCAAGACAATGAGTTATTTCTAGCAATTATTGCTTGCATTCCTCTTAAATTGTGTGATGATGATTTAATCAGAAAATGTATAACTAGGGGATGGCATCTGGTACAGCTGTGGTAATGCTTTCCCTTATTACTCTAAGAGACCATCCATTAGCTAAGGCAGTCATCCCTCTTTTCCAACTCAGCAAAAATCCTATGTGATATCTCTGGGGAAGGATGACATCAGTCCATTGGGGTCAATTTCGGTCAAGGAAGCTTTACTACTCTTGAGCTAATATTCTTACTTTTTTCATTAGAGTATTGGCTTCCAGTGTTGCCCAAGCCTGTCAATCAAAGCATTATTCCATCCAAGAGTGCCACTTGGTGGGGGATACACTTCATATTTATGATGGCTCGAGTTTTATTTTTGGCAAAAAAAGAGGACTTATCAAGGACATTGAGATATGAGCAACTGCCAGTATTTCAGAAATACTATTGGTAACTTCTCTCACTTGGTCAATCATGTTTGTGCTTATTTAATCTCAATATATTTTCTTGTCAACCTATTTCAGGTGTTGAATTGCTACTGTCTGAACCTTGGCAACTCTGGGCGTGGTAAATGAATGATTGCACGCCACAGTATTGTGCAGACCGATGGGGAACTTGGGCTGCTGTAGAGAATATGCCTGTTCATATTGTAGAGGAAGACCATCTTTTGGCTCAATAGCTGTAACTTATGAACGAGTTGCATCGAGATTTAAGGTGTGCAAGAGCTACAAACATATGCTAACCAGCTTGAAATTAGGATGGGAATTGTACTAAATGATAATATCCAGTGGCGGTGATGAATCACTACATCAATTACAGGTGAAGTTGGTCTGATGCGCTTGTATATACTTATCTTCTAAATAAAGTTTAATGTATTGTCAGGGACTTCCTTATAATTTATCCACCCTTACAAACAGGGGATTTTGTACAGACACTTGGGGTTGTTTGGTTAGCGAGCTTTTAGAGAACCAGTTAGCTATAAATGTGTTTTAGATTCTAACCAACTAAAACTTTGTTTGGCTTATCTAACTAATTCTTGGATAAGGAAAATTTGGTTCTCGTAATACCCAAAATTTGTGTTTTTAGAAAAACGGCTCTGAGACGTTTTTGCGCAAACGCGTTTTAGAAAAACCAGCTCAAAGCTCAGCGTGTGGCATTGAGTTGCATGAAGAATGTCTTCCGCCATGACAAACCATGACGGGCGGCGACAATCACAACGTGTACGACTCGATGGATGGAGGCTTGACCTGCCACAACCACGACCGTCGGGGCCGGCGGCCGGATGGATCGCTGGCGACTGCGCCGTGTACGGCTACACTGACGGCGACCTCCTGGTCCTCGCCGACGGCGCAACGCTGCCCATGTCCTTCATAAAACTGGAGCGTCACGTCTCGGCGCTTGTTATTTAGCCAAAGCGTGGCCTCCGCCGTGTGTTTGACTGCAATGCATAGTTGCGTATGCATGACACCACGACGGCAGAGTACTACTGCGACACCGACGTGCAGCAGCCCGAGGGAGAGGTTGCGCGGGACTGACGACCTCCTCGCCGGGAGAAACGCCCTGCCACGGCGACGGTGGCATAGCCGCACGCGGAGTCCGGTTGGCCAGATGGAACGTGAGCAGCGGCCAGAGTAGATTCTATGCCGAGGGCGATGACCAGACAGAATCGTTGTGGCCGGAGGGTACACGGTCAGTAACGACGGAGGAGTCCTAGATCGGAGTTTGAAGGTTTGTCAATGATGGCCGAGCGGTCAAATTAGGAAAAGGTCACGCGTGAGCTTATGATAGACTAGTTACTATCCAAACAAAGAACTATACAGCCGTGATTTATTACTTTCCTAACCCAAACATAATTTTGCATAAACTCATAATCGATAAAATATATTCTAAAACGGGTTTTGCTAAGAATCAGCTAAAAACTGATTTTCTATATACTCGGGGCCAACGCTCCATATCCAAACAACCCCTTACTGAACGTCAGGATGACAAAAATTGTAGTCTGATGGTTGGTTCGTAAATGCGGTTCAGGTTGTTATGGGGCAGTAGCAACTTCAGCTCTAACCTTCGTGGGCTTGTGCTAGGTGATCTGGGATGAAGCCACTGTCAAAGTGCTGAGAATTTATTGGCGATACCACTGAGAAGTCCAGTAAATGACTAAGGAGGCAGTTTGGCTTTGCTAACTGGAAGAGGCATATAGGCCAAATCGTCAAAGATAATTGGAGTAGGTTGAAACTACTACTGAGAGGCAAGGGTTATCAGTCCGATTCTACTCAACTAAATGTCATGGGTACTAAAATAGCTGCAGTTTTCGCCAACAATTGGTACCAATATATTTCATACCCTCAGTTTCTCAACAATGTTAGGGTTACCCTGATCTGTTGTAGTGGGACACTGATGACCTTAGCCCTAAGGGTGCAAGGGGTGGCCCGCTAGAACTTGTTAAACATGCAACATGCCACGTTATGTGACCGGCCCATTTCATAGGAGATAGTTGAGATAGTTAGGTTGTTAGAGTCTTATGTTTATCTCATGTAACCTCTTATCTCTATCTCCTTTCTTGATCTCCAAGCTTGTAATCCAAACTGCATGTATGCGCTGTTATGGGAGGTGCGCCCCATCTATTTAACACGAACCCGTCGGCCTGAGTGAGGCAAGACGTTCTGCTAGTTCATACATGGTAATCAGAGCCCCATCTCTTCCCATCTACTGAGATCCCATCTAACCGAGCCTAGCCATGTCTTCCTCCTCCTTCGGCGCCTCCCAACCTACCCTCAATGGACAGGTCATCGAGAAGCTAACACGCACGAACTATGTGCTGTGGCGCACGCAGGTCACTCCCCATCTGCGTGGCGCCGGTGTCTTCAGCTACGTCGACGGCACCACGCCAGAGCCGGCCAAGCTTCATGTCACCAAGGACAAGGATGGCAAAGAAAGCTCATTGCCCAACCCTCTCCACCCAATCTGGGTCAGGGAGGATCAGCAGGTGTTGGGCTACTTGCTCAGCACCCTCTCCAAGGAGGTGCTCGTCACGGTGACCACGGCGCATGCACTCTGGACCACGTTGGCAGGTATGTTCTCGTTGCAGTCCATGAGCCGTGTGAACAATATCAGGGTGGCGCTCATCAACGCACAGAAGGGCAACCAGATGGTCGCCGCCTACTAAGCCTCTCTCCGCGGCCTCGTCGATGAGCTTGCTGCTGCGGGGAAGGCCATCCAAGACGACGAGCTCATCTCCTACATCATCCACGGGCTCGACGTCGACTACCAGCCCCTTGTCCCCTCCCTTGACGCCTGCGTCATGCCGGTCTCCCTCGACGAGCTCTACGCCATGCTCAGCAACTTCGACCAGCGCATGGCCCAGTTCAACCACTCGGGCGGCGGCTTCCGCTCCTCTGCCAACGCCGCGGTCCGCGTCCGTGGTGTCAGCTCACGTGGTCGTGGCTCTTCTCGCAACAAGGGGAGGTCTGGAGGTCACGATGGTGGCGGCAACAGTGGCGTCGGCAGCTCCAACGGCCGCTCCGGTGCCTCCCGCGGTCGCCGTGGTGGCGGTCAAAATCAGGCCCAATCAGAGACACCCCGCTACCAAATTTGTGGTAAGCCAGGGCACACCGCGAAGGAGCTTGTATTGTTATGATGAAGATGACGATGACTCCCAAGATGAAGAAAAGGTGGCCGTCGCGGCTGATGGATCCTACGACGTCGACACCAATTGGTATGTTGATAGTGGTGCCCCTAATCACATAACCAATGAGCTTGAGAAAGTCATGATGAAGGAAAAGTACCATGGCAAAGATCACATCCACACGGCAAGTGGAGAAGGTATGCAGATTTGTCACATTGGTCATTCTATTTTTCGTACCCCTCATCATCCAATTCACCTTAAGAAAATCTTGCATGTCCCTAGTGCTGCTAAAAGTCTTCTCTCTGTTCATAGAATTGCCCTTGATAATCATGTTTTCCTCGAATTTCATCCATACTACTTTTTGATCAAGGACCAAGCAACGAAGAAGGTTCTCTATCGAGGTAGATGTGTTCGAGGGCTTTACCCGTTGATTCCGGAGCTTAGGAGACTCGATAAACAAGACAATGGTGTTGTCAAAGTCTCGTCAACACGGTGGCACGATCGATTAGGGCATGCTGCTTTTTTCTTTAGTTGAAAGATTACTTAGGAAAAATAAACTCCCATTTGTTGGTGAGCGAAATGTCGAAACTATTTATGATTCCTGTCAATGTGCCAAAAGTCATCAATTATCATATCCAATATCTACTAGTGTTTCTACCAAACCACTTCAAATAATTTTCTCTGATGTGTGGGGTCCTGCCCCTACCTCTGTTGGTAGACCACGAGTATTATGTGAGCTTCATAGATGACTATACCAAATTTGTATGGATTTACCTCCTCAAAAAGAGATCCGATGTCTTTCAAGTTTTTCAAAACTTTCAAGCCTTGGTTGAACGAAAATTTGCTAGCAAAATTATTGCAGTGCAATCGGACTGGGGGGGGGGGTATGAAAAACTAAACTCCTTCCAAACACTTGGCATATCACACCATGTTTCATGCCCTCATGCTCATCAACAGAATGGCTTTGCTGAACGCAAGCACAAGCACATAGTTGAGGTTGGGCTAGCCCTCTCAGCAGGGGCCTCCATGCCTCTCAAGTTTTGGGATGAGGCTTTTCTCACCGCTGTTCGTATCATCAATATGCTTCCTAGTCGAGTCATCAACAATGAAACTCCGATAGAAAGACTTCTTCACACAAAACCAGACTACAAATATCTTCGTGTTTTTGGGTGTGCTTGTTGGCCCAATCTTCGCCCATACAACAAACACAAACTCGTGCTACGCTCCAAGCAGTGTGTTTTTTTAGGATATAGCCCTCAACACAAAGGTGTCAAGTGCTTAGATATATCTGTTGGGGAACGTTGCAGAAAACAAAAATTTTCCTACTCGTTTCACCAAGATCATCTAGGAGTTCATCTAGCAACGAGTGATTAGATGCATCTACATACCTTTGTAGATCGCGAGCGGAAGCGTTCAAAAGAACGGTGATGATGTAGTCGTACTCGACGTGATCCAAATCACCGATGACCAGCGCCGAACGGACGGCACCTCCGCGTTCAACACACGTACGGAACAGCCACGTCTCCTCCTTCTTGATCCAGCAAGGGAGGGAGGAGAGGTTGAGGGAGATGGCACCAGCAGCAGCACAACGGCGTGGTGTTGATGAAGCTGCAGTACTCCGGCAGAGCTTCGCTAAGCACTATGGAGGTGGAGGAGGTGTTGGGGAGGGAGAAGGAGGCAACCAAAGGCCAGGGCGTTCAGGTATGAAGTCCCTCCTCTCCCCCACTATATATAGGAGGGCCAAGGGGGGGTGGCCGGCCCTAGGAGATCCAATCTCCTAGGGGGTGCGGCGGCCAAGGGGGGTTTCCCTCCCCCCCAAGGCACCTAGGAGGTGCCTTCCCCTCCTAGGACTCTTTCCCCCATAAACCCTAGGCGCATGGGCCTATGTGGGGCTGGTGCCCTTGGCCCATTAGGCCAAGGCGCACCCCCTACAGCCCATGTGGCCCCCCCGGGACAGGTGGACCCACCCGGTGGACCCCCGGGACCCTTCCGGTGGTCCCGGTACAATACCGATAACCCCGAAACTTGTCCCGATGCCCGAAACAGGACTTCCCATATATAAATCTTTACCTCCGGACCATTCCGAAACTCCTCGTGACGTCCGGGATCTCATCCGGGACTCCGAACAACATTCGGGTTACTGCATATACATATCCCTACAACCCTAGCGTAACTGAACCTTAAGTGTGTAGACCCTACGGGTTCGGGAGACAAGCAGACATGACCGAGACGACTCTCCGGTCAATAACCAACAGCGGGATCTGGATACCCATGTTGGCTCCCACATGCTCCACGATGATCTCATCGGATGAACCACGATGTCGAGGATTCTATCAACCCCGTACGCTATTCCCTTTGTCTATCGATATGTTACTTGCCCGAGATTCGATCGTCGGTATCCCAATACCCCGTTCAATCTCGTTACCGGCAAGTCACTTTACTCGTACCGTAATGCATGATCCCGTGACCAGACACTTGGTCACTCTGAGCTCATTATGATGATGCATTACCGAGTGGGCCCAGTGATACCTCTCCGTCATACGGAGTGACAAATCCCAGTCTTGATCCATGTCACCCAACAGACACTTTCGGAGATACCCGTAGTCTACCTTTATAGTCACCCAGTTACGTTGTGACGTTTGGCATACCCAAAGCACTCCTACGGTATCCGGGAGTTACACGATCTCATGGTCTAAGGAAAAGATACTTTGACATTGCAAAACTCTAGCAAATGAACTATACGATCTTGTGCTATGTTTAGGATTGGGTCTTGTCCATCACATCATTCTCCCAATGATGTGATCTCGTTATCAATGACATCCAGTGTCCATAGTCAGGAAACCATGACTATCTGTTGATCAACGAGCTAGTCAACTAGAGGCTCACTAGGGACATGTTGGTGTCTGTTATTCACACATGTAGTACGATTTCCAGATAACACAATTATAGCATGAATAAAGACAATTATCATGAACAAGGAAATATAATAATAATGCTTTTATTATTGCCTCTAGGGCATATTTCCAACAGTCTCCCACTTGCACTAGAGTCAATAATCTAGTTACATTGTGATGAATCGAACACCCATGGAATTCTGGTGTTGATCATGTTTTGCTCTAGGGAGAGGTTTAGTCAACGGATCTGCTACATTCAGGTCCGTATGTACTTTACAAATCTCTATGTCTCCATCTTGAACATTTTCACGAATGGAGTTGAAGCGACGCTTGATGTGCCTTGTCTTCTTGTGAAACCTGGGCTCCTTGGCAAGTGCAATAGCTCCAGTGTTGTCACAGAAGAGCTTGATCGGCCCCGACGCATTGGGTATGACTCCTAGGTCGGTGATGAACTCCTTCACCCATATTGCTTCATGTGCTGCCTCCGAGGTTGCCATGTACTCCGCTTCACATGTAGATCCCGCCACGACGCTTTGCTTGCAACTGCACCAGCTTACTGCCCCACCATTCAAAATATACACGTATCCGGTTTGTGACTTAGAGTCATCCAGATCTGTGTCGAAGCTAGCGTCGACGTAACCCTTTACGACGAGCTCTTCGTCACCTCCATAAACGAGAAACATTTCCTTAGTCCTTTTCAGGTACTTCAGGATATTCTTGACCGCTGTCCAGTGTTCCTTGCCGGGATTACTTTGGTACCTTCCTACCAAACTTACGGCAAGGTTAACATCAGGTCTGGTACACAGCATGGCATACATAATAGAACCTATGGCTGAGGCATAGGGGATGATGCTCATCTCTTCTATATCTTCTGCCGTGGTCGGACATTGAGCTGAGCTCAATTTCATACCTTGTAACACAGGCAAGAACCCCTTCTTGGATTGATCCATATTGAACTTCTTCAATATCTTATCAAGGTATGTGCTTTGTGAAAGACCTATGAGGCGTCTCGATCTATCTCTATAGATTTTGATGCCTAATATATAAGCAGCTTCTCCAAGGTCCTTCATTGAAAAACTTTTATTCAAGTAGGCCTTGATGCTGTCCAAGAGTTCTATATCATTTCCCATCAAAAGTATGTCATCTACATATAATATGAGAAATGCTACAGAGCTCCCACTCACTTTCTTGTAAACGCAGGCTTCTCCATAATTCTGTGTAAACCCAAACGCTTTGATCATCTCATCAAAGCGAATGTTCCAACTCCGAGATGCTTGCACCAGCCCATAAATCGAGCGTTGGAGCTTGCACACTTTGTCAGCATTCTTAGGATCGACAAAACCTTCCGACTGCATCATATACAATTCTTCCTTAAGGAAACCATTAAGGAATGCCGTTTTGACGTCCATTTGCCATATTTCGTAATCATAGAATGCGGCAATTGCTAACATGATTCGGACGGACTTCAGCTTCGCTACCGGTGAGAAAGTCTCATCGTAGTCAACCCCTTGAACTTGTCGATAACCCTTAGCGACAAGCCGAGCTTTATAGATGGTCACATTACCATCCGCGTCTGTCTTCTTCTTAAAGATCCATTTATTTTCTATGGCTCGCCGCTCAACGGGAAAGTCAGTCAAAGTCCATACTTCGTTTTCATACATGGATCCTATCTCGGATTTCATGGCTTCTAGCCATTTGTCGGAATCCGGGCCCGCCATCGCTTCTTCATAGTTCGAAGGTTCACCGTTGTCTAACAGCATGATTTCCAAGACAGGGTTGCCGTACCACTCTGGTGCGGAACGTGTCCTTGTGGACCTTCGAATTTCAGTAGGGGCTTGATCAGAAGTATCTTGAACATTATCATTAACTCCCTCTCTAGTCGGTGCTGGCACCTCAGGAACATTTTCTTGAGTTGCACCATTTTCCGGTTCAAGAGGTAATACTTCATCAAGCTCTACTTTCCTCCCACTTACTTCTTTCGAGAGAAACTCTTTCTCCAGAAATGACCCATTCTTGGCAACAAAGATCTTGCCTTCGGATCTGAGGTAGAAGGTGTACCCAATAGTTTCTTTTGGGTATCCTATGAAGACGCATTTTTCCGACTTGGGTTCGAGCTTTTCAGGTTGAAGTTTCTTGACATAAGCATCGCATCCCCAAACTTTTAGAAACGACAGCTTAGGTTTCTTCCCAAACCATAATTCATACGGTGTCGTCTCAACGGATTTCGACGGAGCCCTATTTAAAGTGAATGCGGCAGTCTCTAAAGCATAGCCCCAAAAAGAAAGCGGTAAATCGGTAAGAGACATCATAGATCGCACCATATCTAATAGAGTGCGATTACGACGTTCGGACACACCATTACGCTGAGGTGTTCCAGGCGGCGTGAGTTGTGAAACTATTCCACATTTTCTTAAGTGTGTGCCAAACTCGTGACTCAAGTATTCTCCTCCACGATCTGATCGTAGAAACTTGATTTTCCTGTCACGTTGATTTTCAACCTCACTCTAAAATTCCTTGAACTTTTCAAAGGTTTCAGACTTGTGTTTCATTAAGTAGATATACCCATACCTACTTAAATCATCCGTGAGGGTGAGAACATAACGATAGCCACCACGAGCCTCAACACTCATTGGACCGCACACATCAGTATGTATGATTTCCAATAAGTCGGTTGCTCGCTCCATTGTTCCTGAGAACGGAGTCTTGGTCATTTTACCCATAAGGCATGGTTCGCACGTGTCAAATGATTCATAATCAAGAGACTCTAAAAGTCCATCAGCATGGAGCTTCTTCATGCGTTTGACACCTATGTGACCAAGGCGGCAGTGCCACAAGTATGTGGGACTATCATTATCAACCTTACTTCTTTTGGTACTCACATTATGAACATGTGTAGCATCACGTTCGAGATTCATAAAGAATAAACCATTCACCATAGGAGCATGACCATAAAACATATCTCTCATAAAAATGGAACAACCATTATTCTCAGATTTAAAAGAGTAGCCATCTCGAATTAAACGAGATCCCGATACAATGTTCATGCTCAAAGCTGACACTAAATAACAATTATTAAGGTTTAAAACTAATCCCGAAGGGAGATGCAGAGGTAGCGTGCCGACGGCGATCACATTGACCTTGGAACCATTCCCGACGCGCATCGTCACCTCGTCCTTTGCCAGTTTCCGCTTATTCCGCAGCCCCTGCTTTGAGTTACAAATGTGAGCAACTGCACCGGTATCAAATACCCAGGAGCCACTACGGGCACTAGTAAGGTACACATCAATTACATGTATATCACATATACCTTTGGTTTTGCCGGCCTTCTTATCCGCTAAGTACTTAGGGCAGTTCCGCTTCCAGTGACCGCTTCCCTTGCAATAAAAGCACTCAGTCTCGGGCTTGGGTCCATTCTTTGGCTTCTTCCCGGCAGCTTGCTTGCCGGGCGCGGCAACCTCCTTGCCGTCCTTCTTGAAGCTCTTTTTACCCTTGCCTTTCTTGAACTTAGTGGTTTTATTGATCATCAACACTTGATGTTCCTTCCTGACTTCTACCTCCGCTGATTTCAGCATAGCAAATACTTCAGGAATGGTTTTTTCCATCCCCTGCATATTGAAGTTCATCACAAAGCTCTTGTAGCTTGGTGGAAGCGACTGGAGGATTCTGTCAATGACCGCATCATCCGGGAGATTAACTCCTAGCTGAGTCAAGCTGTTATGCAACCCAGACATAGTGAGTATGTGCTCACTGACAGAACTGTTTTCCTCCATCTTACAGCTGAAGAATTTGTCGGAGACTTCATATCTCTCGACCCGGGCATGAGCTTGGAAAACCATTTTCAGCTCTTCGAACATCTCATATGCTCCATGTCTCTCAAAACGCTTTTGGAGCCCCGGCTCTAGGCTGTAAAGCATGCCGCACTGAACGAGGGAGTAGTCATCGAAACGTGCCTGCCAAGCGTTCATAACATCTTGTTCTGCAGGGAGAACGGGTGCGTCACCAAGCGGTGCTTGTAGGACATAATCTTTCTTGGCAGCTATGAGGATGATCCTCAGGTTCCGGACCCAGTCCGTATAGTTGCTGCCATCGTCTTTCAGCTTAGTTTTCTCTAGGAACGCGTTGAAGTTGAGGACCACGTTGGCCATTTGATCTACAAGACATATTGCAAAGATTTTAGACTAAGTTCATGATAATTAAGTTCAACTAATCAAATTATTAGTGAACTCCCACTTAGATTAGACATCCCTCTAGTCATCTAAGTATTACATGATCCGAGTTAAACTAGACCGTGTCCGATCATCACGTGAGACGGACTAGTCAACATCGGTGAACATCTTCATGTTGATCGTATCTTCTATACGACTCATGCTCGACCTTTCGGTCTTCTGTGTTCCGAGGCCATGTCTGTACATGCTAGGCTCGTCAAGTCAACCTAAGTGTTTGCATGTGTAAATCTGTCTTACACCCGTTGTATGTGAACGTCTGAATAAAACACCCGATCATCACGTGGTGTTTTGAAACAGCGAACTGTCGCAACGGTGCACAGTTAGGGGGAACACTTATTGAATTTATTGTGAGGGATCATCTTATTTACTACCGTCGTTCTAAGTAAACAAGATGCAAAACATGATAAACATCACATGCAATCAAATAATAAACGTGACATGATATGGCCAATATCACATAGCTCCTTTGATCTCCATCTTGGGGCTCCATGATCATCTTGTCACCGGCTTGACACCATGATCTCCATCATCATGATCTCCATCATCGTGTCTCCATGAAGTTGCTCACCAACTATTACTTCTACTACTATGGCTAACGCGTTTAGCAATAAAGTAAAGTAATTTACAAGGCGTTTCTTGATGACACGCATGTCATATAAAAGAATAAAGACAACTCCTATGGCTCCTGCCGGTTGTCATACTCATCGACATGCAAGTCGTGAATCCTATTACAATAGCATGAACATCTCATACATCACATATAGATCATTCATCATTCATCACAACTTTGGCCATATCATATCACAAACCACTTGCTGCAAAAACAAGTTAGACGTCCTCTAATTGTTGTTGCAAGTTTTTACGTGGCTGAATTAGGGTTCTAGCAAGAACGTTTTCTTACCTACGTTAAAGCCACAACGTGATTTGTCAACTTCTATTTACCCTTCATAAGGACCCTGTTCATCGATTCCGCTCCAACTAAAGTAGGAGAGACAGACACCCGCCAGCCACCTTATGCAACTAGTGCATGTTAGTCGGTGGAACCGGTCTCACGTAAGCGTACGTGTAAGGTTGGTCCGGGCCGCTTCATCCCACAATACCGCTGAAGCAAGAAAGGACTAGTAACGGCAAGAAAGTTGACAAATCTACGCCCACAACAAATTGTGTTCTACTCGCGCAAGAAGAACTACGCATAGACCTAGCTCATGATGCCACTGTTGGGGAACGTTGCAGAAAACAAAAATTTTCCTACTCGTTTCACCAAGATCATCTAGGAGTTCATCTAGCAACGAGTGATTAGATGCATCTACATACCTTTGTAGATCGCGAGCGGAAGCGTTCAAAAGAACGGTGATGATGTAGTCGTACTCGACGTGATCCAAATCACCGATGACCAGCGCCTAACGGACGGCACCTCCGCGTTCAACACACGTACGGAACAGCCACGTCTCCTCCTTCTTGATCCAGCAAGGGAGGGAGGAGAGGTTGAGGGAGATGGCACCAGCAGCAGCACGACGACGTGGTGTTGATGAAGCTGCAGTACTCCGGCAGAGCTTCGCTAAGCACTATGGAGGTGGAGGAGGTGTTGGGGAGGGAGAAGGAGGCAACCAAAGGCCAGGGCGTTCAGGTATGAAGTCCCTCCTCTCCCCCACTATATATAGGAGGGCCAAGGGGGGGTGGCCGGCCCTAGGAGATCCAATCTCCTAGGGGGTGCGGCGGCCAAGGGGGGTTTCCCTCCCCCCCAAGGCACCTAGGAGGTGCCTTCCCCTCCTAGGACTCTTTCCCCCATAAACCCTAGGCGCATGGGCCTATGTGGGGCTGGTGCCCTTGGCCCATTAGGCCAAGGCGCACCCCCTACAGCCCATGTGGCCCCCCCGGGACAGGTGGACCCACCCGGTGGACCCCCGGGACCCTTCCGGTGGTCCCGGTACAATACCGATAACCCCGAAACTTGTCCCGATGCCCGAAACAGGACTTCCCATATATAAATCTTTACCTCCGGACCATTCCGGAACTCCTCGTGACGTCCGGGATCTCATCCGGGACTCCGAACAACATTCGGGTTACTGCATATACATATCCCTACAACCCTAGCGTAACTGAACCTTAAGTGTGTAGACCCTACGGGTTCGGGAGACAAGCAGACATGACCGAGATGACTCTCCGGTCAATAACCAACAGCGGGATCTAGATACCCATGTTGGCTCCCACATGCTCCACGATGATCTCATCGGATGAACCACGATGTCGAGGATTCTATCAACCCCGTACGCTATTCCCTTTGTCTATCGATATGTTACTTGCCCGAGATTCGATCGTCGGTATCCCAATACCTCGTTCAATCTCGTTACCGGCAAGTCACTTTACTCGTACCGTAATGCATGATCCCGTGACCAGAAACTTGGTCACTCTGAGCTCATTATGATGATGCATTACCGAGTGGGCCCAGTGATACCTCTCCGTCATACGAAGTGACAAATCCCAGTCTTGATCCATGTCACCCAACAGACACTTTCGGAGATACCCGTAGTCTACCTTTATAGTCACCCAGTTACGTTGTGACGTTTGGCATACCCAAAGCACTCCTACGGTATCCGGGAGTTACACGATCTCATGGTCTAAGGAAAAGATACTTTGACATTGCAAAACTCTAGCAAATGAACTATACGATCTTGTGCTATGTTTAGGATTGGGTCTTGTCCATCACATCATTCTCCCAATGATGTGATCTCGTTATCAATGACATCCAGTGTCCATAGTCAGGAAACCATGACTATCTGTTGATCAACGAGCTAGTCAACTAGAGGCTCACTAGGGACATGTTGGTGTCTGTTATTCACACATGTATTACGATTTCCCGATAACACAATTATAGCATGAATAAAGACAATTATCATGAACAAGGAAATATAATAATAATGCTTTTATTATTGCCTCTAGGGCATATTTCCAACAATATCCACTGGTCGCATTTATATATCTCGTGACGTTGTTTTTGACGAAACAAATTTTCCATTCGCCACTCTACATCCAAACGCCGACGCTCGCCTTTGAGAAGAAATTCTCCTCCTGCCCACTCATCTCACCAGTATTGATCAAGGGGGTCCGAATTATGATGATCAGTTGTTGACTAACTTTGCTACTAATGGTGTGCATGAGCTTTCTGATGATGTTACAGGAGAAAACAGCGAAAACGATGCAAAAATCCGTGAAAAAAAACGTGCCGGCAGGTCCATATTCCACGTGTCCGCTTCTGGGAGGCAAATCCCCCTTGGGATCGGCCCGACAGCAGCAGCCCAGTCGATCCCCCTCGGGATCCACATCGACAGGCGCGCAGATGCGCCAGCGACAGCGTCCGCCGACCGCGTCGTTGTCTCTAGCCCAGCGCGCGACATGCGTTGCCCCTGCAGTGGTGGCGGCCCGAGTCCCCCTCCGCGTCACTCCTCGCCTGGCACACGGCAGCACGCGGCTCGTCAGGATGGCATGCGGTTCCGCGACCAACGGCTCGTGTACAAGCGGCACGACTCCAGCGCGCCCATGCGCGCATCCACACGCCCGATCGGTGTCCGCTTCGAGGTGGATACGCCATCATCAGCCAATGATGAGGCCCCGGGATCCTCTGCGCCGACCGAAGACTCTGCACATGACCAAATCATCACAGAAGATCCGACGAGAGTAGATTCTGCTACAGGAGTCCCTGCCCCGAGATTCTCTGTGGCTGGTGATCTTGCTGCTGCACCGTCACGACGTACATGACTACAACATGGGGCAATACATCCTGTTAATTATAAACACATAACCAAATATGGTATGGTTTGTTCTACATGTGAACCCGGTGAACCACATCCACTTGAGGAAGCATTTGGTGATGAAAAGTGGAAGAATGCCATGAACGAAGAAGACATGGCACTTAAGAAAAATAAAACTTGGCATTTAGTTCCCCCACAGCAAGGTAAAAATTTGATTGATTGTAAGTGGGTATTTAGAATCAAAAGAAAATCTGATGGAACTATTGATCGCTATAAAGCTAGGCTCGTTGCAAAGGGTTTTAAACAACAGTATGGCATAGACTATGAGGACACGTTTAGTCCGGTTGTTAAAGCTGCCACTATCCGTCTTGTTTTGTCTATTGCTGTTTCCAGGGGATAGAGTCTCAGACAACTTGATGTATAGAACGCGTTTCTTCATGGTGTTCTGGAAGAGGAGGTATATATGAAACAACCTCCTGGGTTTATAAGTAAAAGCGCACCCTTTTATGTCTGCAAGTTAGACAAAGCACTCTATGGCTTGAAACAGGCACCAAGAGCATGGTACTCCCGTCTCTGTCACAAAATGCAAACACTTGGTTTTGTTCCTTCAAAGTCTGACACTTCTCTGTTCATCTACAACAAGTCCAATACATGCATATTTGTCCTAATATATGTTGATGATATTATTGTGACAAGCTCATCTGATGAAGCCATCACAGGACTTTTGAAAGATTTGAGTGCAGATTTTGCCTTGAAGGATCTTGGAGACTTGCATTACTTTCTTGGGATTGAAGTAAAGAGGCACAATGATGGACTTCATCTTTCTCAAGAAAAGTATGTTGTTGACTTGGTAAGGAAAGCTGGTCTGCAAGGTTGTAAACCTACACCTACTCCACTATCAAGCTCAGACAAATTATCTCTTACACAAGGAACTCTCTTGACTCAAGAGGACAACACAAAATACAGGAGCCTGGTAGGAGCTCTTCAATACCTCACTCTTACCAGGCCTGATATTTCTTTTGCTGTTAACAAAGTATGCCAGTTCCTTCATGCACCTACAACTGTCCATTTAACTGCTGCCAAAAGAATAATTTGATATGTCAAAAACACATTAGGCATGGGTCTTAATTTCAGCAAATCATCTTCTATACTTGTCAGTGCCTTCTCTGATTCTGATTGGGCAGGCTGTCTTGATGATAGACGATCTACTGGTGGTTTGCTATTTTCTTTGGATCCAACTTGATATCATGGTGTGCTCGCAAACAAGCTACAGTCTCCAGATCCAGTACAGAGGCAGAATATAAGGCTCTGGCAAATGCCACAGCTGAAATTATATGGGTTCAGTCCATGCTAAAGGAACTTGATATAACGAGTAAACAAGCTCCTTGTCTGTGGTGTGATAACCTTGGTGCTACCTGTTTTTCAGCTAATCCAGTATTTCATGCCAGGACTAAACACATTGAGATAGACTTTCATTTTGTCAGAGAAAGAGTTGCTCAGAAGCAACTTGACATTCATTTTGTGCATTTCCGTGACCAAATTGCAGATGGGTTCACAAAGGCATTGCCTGTCAAGAGCTTTGAAAATTTCAAGTATAATCTCAACTTAATGCAGTTGTGATTAAGGGAGGGTGTTAAACATGCAACATGTCACGTTATGTGACCGGCGCCTCTCATAGGAGATAGTTGAGATAGTTAGGTTGAGATGTTATGTGACCGGCACATCTCATAGGAGATAGTTGAGATAGTTAGGTTGAGATAGTTAACTATCTCAACCTAACTATCTCAACTATCTCCTATGAGAGGCGCCGGTCACATAACGTGACATGTTGGCTTGTAATCCAAACCGCATGTATGCACTGTTATGGGAGGTGTGCCCCATCTATTTAACACGAACCCGTCGACCTGAGCGAGACAAGACGTTCCGCTAGTTCGCACAGAACCTGCATCGTGCTTTCCAACATGCAGATCCTTGGTGCGTCTAGATTTTTTTTTACTAATTTTGCATCTTTTACCTAGCGAGACCCAATCTTGCATCCCTACTTTTAGCCCTCATACATACCTAGCGCTACTGAAGCTTGAGAGTTGAGAAGAAAAACTTTATGGAGCAAACATGGGAATGACATCTTTGTATAGAAACCACTCCTTTTGGAGTTCATATGTTAATTGTGGTGTGCATACAGTTTGCTGATTTATATGATTACTTACTAGGTGCAAGTTGTCGCGCTCATCCACCTTGGGAATTAGATGATGCCCTACGCGTTGCTGCGAGAATCGTGTTAAAATAGATGTATAAATATGTGTTTAGAAACAAGTACAACAAGTGGAAAAAAAACAAATGTAGTAGTGCCATTGGGCTGCATTTTGAAAACAATAACACCTACAAAGTATGGGCAAAATGATTTATAAAAAGAGACTTTTGAACTAAACTTCACGCGCGGTCATATTTATAAAAAATGTGAAGCATATATATATCGTCCTTGACCATATAAAAATTAATGGGAAAGTTAAACTTCTGATGGACACGCATGACCTTATCCCTAAAAAACACATGAATGACTTGATCAGGTGGCATTATTTGCACGAATATATCAGTAGAAAATGATAACTTATGAAAACATGCATGACTTGTTGATGCCACAACATTGGATTGATGTTAGGCAACCGACTGCACCTGGGTCTTTCCTCTTTGCCAAAAGCCGCCTATGTACAACGCCTATTCTCTTCGGTGACATTGAATAATAAAGTGAAGAGCCATACCCTACACCTTGTGTACTTTGTGTCTTCCTTATAATTTTCGCATCTAATACTCAGGGGGCACACCATAGTCTCAACATGTTATTTGCACAAAGTTCTGCCAATACGCGAGACGTCGAGGAGACAACTTTGACGCCAAAAACCTCTCTTGGTGGGACAATGGTCTAAAGTATGTCAGCTATCTTTGCAACAACAAGCCAATCTGCATTGAACTTCTGGTTTTCTTTTGTTCTTTCAGTACTCTTTTTACTTGTGTTTATCCGCCAAGAAGTCACCGTCTGCATGCATCATCACTTCCTGGTTTGATGAAACCTAGTTCTCTAGGAGGAAGACCATTTACAATCCAAACTGGATCGTTTTAATCAGGAGGGGGGGGGGATCCCAGGTCGGAGCTACGTTGGGGGCCAAACCGGGCCTTGGCCCGCCCAGCCCAACAGAAAATAGGGAAGACTGACAGGGAAATTGGACCTGGAAAACAAGTGATGTGTGTAGTTTCTTAGCATGACCCGCCCAACAATCAATCCGAAGCTCCACCACTAGGAGGCTCCATGCAACTTCGGTAATGGATGCATCGTCATGGCTGCAAGGGCAGTAAAGTGGTTGTCTGTGGTGGCTAGTAGGAGCAAAATGGCATCCTCGCCTCAATCTCATTGCCGAAGGTGGACGCCCGTGGCTGAGGTGATGACCCCACTTGCAGATGGTGGTGATGGCGATGGGCGTTCGACTTGGCAAGGGGGCATGCGGTAGATCGGGAGCTCGACGTTTGTGTGTTGGCTACGACGCGCCATGTGTTTGGCGCGGTTCAGCGTGCACATGGTTGAATGACCAGGCATGGAAGACTCAAGCTTCGGTGGCAACAACCAGATTTGTCGAATGAGTTTGGTGCCTCCTTGGTGACTATGTCAGTTATAGGACGGAGGGCGCAGTTTGGTGCCTCCTCGGTGATTATGTCAGTTATAGGACGGAGGGCGCCCCACGCTTCCGCTAGCGCCACTACCTTCTCTCGTTAATGCCGGGGGTGGCGGGACACTCCTCCTCGGGAGGTGGTCGGATAGGTGACTCTGTGGGGCATGTGCTTCTTTGGTCCACGAGTGTCTGAGAAGCGCGAGGCTCCTTCGGTGGACACGAATGTGGTTCTATGATGAGTATTGGCTAGTGCAGCTTTCAGAAGAGGATGGTGCTTGGGACAACATTTCATGTTTGAAGCGGAAACTCTTGTTTTGGCCTTTGTTGGTCTGACTTAGCGGCAGTGAACTTGCGTCATTACCTTGTTGAAGGTGTTGTCTTCATGTCAAATTTTGACCTTGACTAGCTGGTCTTGGCATTCATGATGAAAATCCTTGTCTTGACTATCTTCGGCCAGATGCGACGACAATTATGCTAGAGCGTTGTCCCTTTTTGAAGGCGTTGCTGTTGAAAAAGTCCGACTTAGTCATAGATGTTTTCTTCGTACCTTGTAATAGGTTTGCCATAGTTGTCGGTGTCTTGTAGAGTATTCTGCATGTTCATGCCTTTAGCCTTGTTGTTTTGTATCAACTTTAAGAAAATATATGGTTGTATTTATACTAGGATGCAGAGGCCGGGTAGTTTATTCTTACCTTTCTGATAAAAGAGTCAAAAGATTATTTCTAGGAGTCCCTGCATCAGTAGCGGACTAGTGTGGACATAGAGGAAAAACTTCAGTATGGGAGTGGAACCCGTCTTCTTGTACGACCATCCTGATTCTCTTGATCCATCAATTCTTAAAATTTTGTCACAACCAAGGCACATGGCCTAGATCGAAAACCTTGGCGTTTTGTTGGTCGATGGTCTAGTGCTCCTCTGCTTGCTACGCAGCTTCCTTTTATCAGGACGAGACCGGTGTCTCTACTCTGTATTCTTGTGTGTCCCTGGTAGTGCAGCAACAGCCTGGGACTGTCGTGTGTGGACGTAGAGAGGCAGCAGCCAGACAGACACTGGAACCAAATCTGCATTCTCGTGTGCCCCTGTTAGTACAGCAGCAGGCAGCAGCCAGACAGACACCGGGATAAATCTGGCCAGACGGACATCTTAAAATGTACCTGGATGAAGAAAATATTCGAATTACCGTGAAGTATAGTAGGCGACGTGCGATGACCATCCGACGAATAGTCAAGTTTCAGATGTTAGAGTTGTGTCGAATATTATTGTACAAGGTAGATTACAGTTGAACTTGGTTTTGGACTGTCGACTGTATGTAGACAGGATAGGAGTTGTGTCCTAATAGGACACTTGTATCCTAAGCCTCTCATATATATCGGGGGTAGACACACGATGTAATCTATGCCAACATAATAGCACAGACACGCAAGAGGAAGCCGGCGGCGTGTGCTGGCGTCCGGGTGGCCGGTGTGCGGTATTGTGACGGTGTCACGGGGAGGAACGCCCGTAGTCAGGCCCCGGAGATGTAGCCATGATGGCGAACCTCGTTAATAAATCTCGGTGCCGTGCTTGTGTGGTTGCTTGGTCCTCGATAGATCGACGGAGCGTCTCGGATTTATTTTAACAAGTGGTATCATGAGCAAGGTTACGAAAAGGTCGTGGTTTTGTTGATCTATAGGAAGGAGTGGAAAAATTCGTTGAATCGAGTTAGTCGCGTGCTGCGATGGAAACAATTCCATGGTGGGGCGAAGATATCTGCTCGAGATAGCAATCGGAAGCAGCAACCAGAAGGCAGCAGTAGTCGCGCGGCGAACGGCAGCGGCGCGTGCACGTGCAGCAGGCAACCTAGCGTACAACGGCGGCGGGATCCGGTTCGGATCGTGGTGCGTTTCGGCGAGATCGAATTTCAACCGATGCAGCGGCAGCAGCTTGGTGTGGCGTATCGAGCAGCGTGGCAGGCCGTTTGGAAGCTAGGAAGGGCGCTGGGCCAGGTCAGGTGAGGCCCGTGTTGGGCTGGCCAGCGTGCACAACGCGCAGGAGCCGTGCAGGTTGCGCGAGGCTGGATTGATTTGGTGCGTACTAAGTCATGGCTGCTACACGAGGTTGCAGTGTGAAGGCATGAGATTTGTTTATAAAAAGGAGAGAATCTGCAACGTAGGGTATATACTGTGTCATGGACAGCAATGATATAGAAAGAGGAGCGATGGGACTCGTGGACGCATCCATGGTGCAGCCACGGAAGATACCATGGTAATAACTCTTTTTTGGGGTTGCATTGCTAATTGCATAGGTGTTTGTACCAGGAGGTTTGCAGGTTGCCGTCACATGCAAACGAACGTGCTTGGTGTCCAGGAGTGGTTGGAAGATAAAATAGCTTGTCTTGGCTGCTAGGGGTACACGGACAAGTGCTAGCAATGGATAAGGAAAATAATTTTGCAAGGAATCAGGTTTGCACGGATGGTTTTTCTGTCAAGATTGCTAACAAGGTTCAAAGAGTATGTGGCGAGGATAGCGACGTGCGTATAAGGCTTGGAGGAGTCTGAAGCGCGCCGTGACAGGATTATGCAAACACAGGGCGTCAAGGCAATGCACAGATGTGCGAGGCGGACACGACGTAGGGTGGAGCATGGTTGCAGTCCGATAATTTCGGCCGGGTTGGACTGGATTGTCCGATGGATTGACATGAATGTTGGTCAAAGTAGAAGATGGTGGTGATTTCAGCGACGACGACATAGGAGCGTGATGCTGATGGTGGCCGACTTCTGGGGCGTGGAAACATGTGGTACAGGTCTGAGGGCTTGTGCGGCTTCGACAAGACTATGACGCGGGGTTGATTCAAGGCTGTGTACACATGAGAGCTTGAAGTCGATAGGGCGCGGGGTAGCACGGCCAGCTACATGGAGTCATGTTGAAGGTGGAGCTGGAGTCTGACGGTTGACTACACTCTGAGTTGATGGAGGGGCTACGACGTAAGTTAACGGAGAGTCGAAGCCTATTTCAGCGGGATAGCGAGAGACACGTGGTTTCAGACTGGGTACGAGTGGTCTGATGGAGACATGATACTCGGCATCGGTCGGTGATGATCGGTGGTTCTCTGCAGTGGGGGTTGAGATAGTGGGGACTAGCTACCCGGGAGACTCGACCAGGACAGCAGAGGCTCGACGCGGTGATAGCGGCGAGGCGTGCGGTAAGCACGGGACACAGCGACAGGCCAAGGCACTGGTGGTCAGACATGTGGTCAGACAAATTGTGCAGGGGTGCTGAAGCAGTGTTGACGAGTACCGGATTCAAGTTGGTGACTGGGTCTATCGGTGCCGGAAGATGGACAGGAGTTGACCATGGAGAATCTGAGAAAGTGGCGGAGAGTCTGAAATTGTCAAAAGCTGAGAGAGTACATGGCCGTATATTCTGTGGTGTTCGGTGCACATGGCAAAGTGCGGATGACAAGTATAGAAGGAGGCGGAGTGCTATAGCTGTGGGACATGCCAGAGACTATCCGCGAAAAAAAAGATGAGACAACTGCGGATTTGACTCAGGGTGACACAGGGTGACGGTGAAATTCCTTTAAGTTTCAGACATACAGTTAAGGAGAGTGATGACGTTGAGTTCGGGTAACTCTTATATGTGGCATCCAATATGTGAGTAGTTCACTTTCACACAAACAGGTATCGGTGTGTGATGGCGTTGAACGAAAACTCCGGAAGTTGGGAGCACAAAGTAGAGTAATGAGGAACTTAACTTTGCTCGAGTGTTGACTGTGAAGAAGACGAGAAGGGACTACAGTTGCAAGTGGAGTCATATGGAGTCCGGGAGTAGCAACAGAGCTCATGGCGTATCTCAAGTCCAGTGTACATGGAGGTTCGACACATGGATGAATTCAAGGTGGTGAAGAATATTCGCCAAGGTGGAGTTTGTTAGAGTTGTGTCGAATATTATTGTACAAGATAGGTTACAGTTGAACTTGGTTTTGGACTGTGTGTAGACAGGGTAGGAGTTGTGTCCTAATAGGACACTTGTATCCTAAGCCTCTTATATATATCGGGGGTAGACACACGATGTAACCTATGCCAACATAATAGCACAGGCATGCAAGGGGGAGCCGGCGACGTGTGCCGGCGCCCGGGTGGCCGGTGTGCGGTATTGTGACGGTGTCACGGGGAGGAGCGCCCGTAGTCAGGCCCCGGAGATGTAGCCATGATGGTGAACCTCGTTAACAAATCTCGGTGTCGTGCTTGTGTGGTTGCTTGGTCCTCGATAGATCGACGGAGCGCCTCAGATTTATTTTAACACCGGACCTATATTTTGCTATAGTATATACTTGCGGGGCAGAGAGTATTCTGTAAGAGCATCTACAGCCGTGATGAGCTAATTCGGCCCCTCAAACACCAACTAACATGTCTGGGCGCATCGGCCGACACTGATCGAGTACGGCTCTATTTCCCTCTTCACATCCGTGTATCTCATATCCGGCACACTATATCTATATTATACATGTAATGTGGGCTACTCTACATGATCAAACAACGGGCAAAGAAATCCGCTGTAAACGGACAACAAAATCGGCTGCAAATGGACATAAATGAACTTGATATAATCCAAAAGATTATCTGAGTTCGTCCTTGGACAAGTTCTTAAACATCAACAACTAAAAACGATATAAACATAGGAGAGGAGCGGGATCACCACTTTCGGGTCTTTGCCCTTCCGGTCGCCGGCGCAGCTGTAGGCGTCCGCAGCTGGTGGAGGATCTTGGTCGTTGTCGGAGGAGGTGGAGCTATTGCCGTCGCCGTCGTCGGAGTCGGAGTCAGACATGACAATCAGTCCCTTCATCTGGCGGACGGCCTTGTCCTGCTACCGCTTCAACTTGGTGAGCCGAGTCGCCTCCGTCGCTGCCTCATTCGTCTCCCGCTTCAACTGCTCTATGGCTAGCCGGAGTGCCCTTGCGTTATTCGACCGGAGGCGGCGAGCATCCATCTTCGCCGTTGTGAGCAACCGGCGGTAGACCCATGCAAGTAGCTGCTCATCCTCGTCGGGCTCCGCTGGCACCCGCGGCAATGGCGCATGGACCACTTCTTCCCCCTCCCTATCTGAGGTGCCGTCTCCAGTTCGCCTGTGCCCGATTCATGGATCCGCCACCCCTTGTGGTTGCATCTCCCAACAGGTTTGGGGGCTCGCATGTCACGCAAACTACAATCATTGATGAGAAGGTTATATGTCATAGACCGGAAGCAGCGCAATGCCTTCTTCTCATTTAGTAATTCTCCTTTGGCTAACTAGTTATGTGGGAGCAGGCTGTTAGAGAGGTGGATGGCAACATTGGTGGTTGACATCGAGGTGCATACCCTCTAGTTAAAAGTTTGCGAATTATTCTTCCAACTGGATCAAGCAGTGCCAACCTCCGCATGTGGTTTCCTTATAGAAGGTGTTGACTCAAAGTTCTACCTCAGGGGGTGACAACCCTATGTTTTCTCTCTGGAGGTGTCATGGGTTTGTCACGGCAGATGTCCTCGTGAAAGGACTTAGTCGTGGAGCCATCGCTACGGGTTAACTTAAAGGGGTTAAACCGGACAAGGGGCACGAGGGTTTTTATACTAGTTCGGCCCCTTCGATGAAGGTAAAGCCTATGTCTAGTTGTGTTGGTATTGCTAGGGTTTCGATGACCAGGGAGCGAATCCGCTTTGCCGGGCTCTCGAGTTGTTGTGTGTTGTCTCGTCCCTAAACCGCTGCCGGGTCGTCCCTTTATATACATAGGTTGACGCCCGCCGGTTTACAGAGTCCCGAGGCCGGATCATAAACGTATCCGGTTCGGTCTCTATTCCTTCTAACTTACAATACAAGTTACATGAAAGAGTCGGTTTACATCTACATGCCTTAACCCGCCTTTGGGCCTTAGGCCTTCGTAAAGCGCCATCATCCTTACGTCTTCATGGACTTCTAATCTTCATAAAGTTAATCCGACTACTTCTGGCCGGTTTACGCCTAGTAGTAATATCCCCAACATTAGGCCCCAGATTGGTTTGAACTTGTTCATGTCAATCTTCAACACTTAGAAAAATTCCTCCTTTGCATCTTCACCTTGATCTTGTAAACCGCCGTGACGTCATACTCCAGGATCATGATAAACCGCCATGACATCACTTTGTTACTTAAAAAATGATATATCTCACCTTCAGTTAATGAGCCTCCGACAATCGAGGCGACCGCTCCTGTTAGGTATCCAATATTCCGGCTCCTTGATTCTCGCGCCTGTCACCTCCCCCCTTTACCTTATAAATAGGGCCAAGGGTCATTTCCTTTCCCCCCCTCCGTCTCTTCGCTTCTTCTTCCTCCTCGCGACGCCCCTGCACCCGAGCGCCGCCGCCATCGCTGATCTCCGCCTTTGCATCTCCTTTGGCCGCTGCATCAACCTGATCACACCAGAGAGTCGCGGCATATCTCCGCTGCTTCAACAGCCGCTATAAGTCTTCCCCTTTCCTCCTCTGTAGATCTATCTAGGGTTTCAGTGTTCATCAAAGTTCATCGAAGCTCCGGCACTGTTCTTCCTTGTTCCTCTTTAGTCCATAGATGAAAGACCTTAAGCTTGATGTATTCCGTGTGGTAGCTATAGAATTCCTTGTCTTTGCTATCAAAACAAACCCTAATGCGCATAAAAAACTGATCTGGACATTTTGCGAATCACTTTGGGACCAACCTTTTTAGGTCTAAATCTTTTTGCTTTCCTGACCCGTGGTAGATCCGACACGCTAATGTGATCTTTGCGAAATCTGTTTTCCTCACTTAGCCAGTTTTAGATCTGTACCCTTCACACCAATATGGGCGGTTTAACTTTTTGAAGTATGATAATCCGGCAGGTACCATTAGTCCCCTGTTAAACCGCCAATTTTATACTCCGGTTTAACAATATGTATATATCTCTGCATGTGTTCATTCCTTATCATTCATAAATACCCTGTTGTCGGTTTACCAATTTGCACATACTTGCATTCCTTTTCCTTATCGTACCTTATGCATCACCATTAATGAATTGTAAACCGGCATTATTTTTCTTCTCAGCCTTTCACTTGCAATGGTGAAACCGTTTTATTCCTACAACTAGGCTTCCTCCCGGGTTACAGAGGAGCAACTGAATGGAATGGTCAAGATCGGCACTTTACCAAAGAAAAATGAGATCTGGTGGCGAGTTCCTGGGCCGAAAAATCCTCCCACCCCTAAGCAAGGTGAGGTAGTGGTGTTTGTTGATCACATAGGCCATGGTTTCAAACCACCCGGATCAAAAAAATTCCGGGATGTGCTTGCCAGCTTTCAACTCCACCCTCAAGATATTGGACCCAACTCGGTATCCAATATATGCAACTTTCAAGTTTGCTGTGAAGCGTACTTACAAGAAGAGCCAACTGTTGAGCTGTTCCACGATTTCTTCCATCTGAACCGGCGCACTGAATTTGTAGACGGACCCAATACTAAACTTGGTGGCGTCTCCATTCAGAAAAGAAAAGAGGTTGAATTTCCTCATGCCAAGCTGCACAGTCACCCCAAAGAGTGGAATCAAACTTGGTTCTACTATAAAGACACCTCCCCTGAAGATGAGAATCCTCTGCCGGGTTACCGTGCCCATCGGATTGCCAATACTCATCCACTTCCACAACGACTAAGTGCCCAGGAACGGGCCCCGTACGCACCTCAACTCGCCAAGCTCTGAGCCTTCTTGGCCAACGGTTTAACTGGTGTAGACTTCGTCGGTTGCTGGATATCCTGGAGCATCTTGTCGTTAAGTCGCCGCTCCGGCTTAATGTGCGAGTACACTAGTGAAGCATAAGACTCCCAACGTCATACCAATGTTCAGCTAACAGATGAAGAAGTTACTGAAGCTGTCAAGAAAATATTGAACGAATTGGAAGCTGTTTGTCGCCAAACCAGACTAGACCCTTTTTACACGCAAAACAAACCGCCTGCCGTAAGTATTGTTCTTCCACTTTACACTTGATATCTTTAGACTATAAAATCTTTGAATACCCTTCTGCTTACTTTTAAACAGGGTGATGATCCGTTTTGGAAGAAGAAACCTCAAGAGAAAGCGGCAAAACCTCCCCGCCCTAAAACCAAAGCCGGCAAGAAAACCACAAAGCGGAAGGCACCTGAATGCATCAGTATGGAACTGGATGACGACCCGGATGAACCGGAAGTTGAGGTAGAACTTGATTCACTTGGTTCCCTTTTCATGCATCTCATTGACAATGATACTTATCAGGAGGACGTGGAGGGCAGCCAAGCTGACGATGTAGAGGTAATTGTCCTTTCCTCCGGTTCAGACTCTCTGCCAACACAAAAAATCCGTCAAGCGGTCCGGAAAGTAAGCTTTTCACATCCTCTTACTCACTTGGATCCAACATTTATTTTGAAGAAGCAGCAGCACGAGGCTCGCCGCACAACCCGGCACAGCGGCCAAAAGGTTACTTCGACCGGTTTACCGGACACCCCGGTTCGGAAACGCCGATCTGAGGTCTCACCCGCTTCTGACACTTCTTATCCCAAGGCAGGCTATTTCCGACAACCTCTTAATCCGTCCGATTCGAATTATCAGGTGACACCTCCTTCATCCTCTAGCGAGTCAACAACGACCCAACTCCGTCCTCTCAAAACCGTAGCTGGGTAAGTACTTCACCCCTTTCTTTTGATGTTTCATACCTTATATGCTGTCCTAACCTTTGCATCTTGTTTTGTTTAGAGCCAAAGCTAGACCCAGTAAAAAGGCTCGGGTGAATAATCCGCCCGAAGACCAGGTGGTTATTGAACCGGAGCAAACTGCTGAACCGGAGGGTTCAAATCCCGAAGCTACCTTTGGTGAACCACCCCCTCAAGATCACAATATTGATGAACAAGCAGAAGTTGATATTGCTGTGCCTGATGATGAACCGGCAAATCCAATCCGGACTGGTGACAGATCTTCTAGTCCGGTGAGAGCTACTGACACTCCATCAACTCCAGAAAAGGCTGATGGAGACAAAGAAGGCGAGGTTATCATTACTGGTACTGGTCACACCTCTCCTGGCCATCCTGTAATTTTGGCCAAACATAGTGCCAAGGAAGAGCGTGCTGCCATGGAAAAAGGAAAATGGAGCACCGAGTTGTCAAGCTACGCCCATCTCAGCGCTCAAGAACTCCACTTCGGTTTTCTAAATCGTCTGCACTCAAACCGTGATTATGAAGCCGGTTTGGTGAACCCGATGAAGGAGCGCTATGAGGTATTTTCATCACTTTTCCTTTCTTAAATCCAAAGTACAAGTACCAACCAAGTAGCCCCCAAGGGCCGGTTTATGATGGCAATCATAAACCGGGACTTTATAATACCTTAACTCTTGCAAACTTGTCCTCCATATACCAACTGATCTTTTGAAGTAAACCAGACGTGATCATTGTATTCCTGTAGTTTTCGCCTGTGTAGTCCCCAAGGGCCGGTTTATCTTTCCAAGGTGAACCGGGTCTTTAATCCATGCATCCATTTGAACAGATGTACATTAGCCCCCAAGTGTCAATGATAATGCTTGCATTGTACTTGAGACTTGCAAATAAAATTTTGATGATAGAGCAAATAGGCATTAGCCCCCAAGTACAAAGTGCATAACTTGTTATACGCTTGGTACTTCAAATATACATATCTCATTGCTGATATATCTTGCCTTTGCAGGCCGAGCTGAATAAAAGGGATGCTCAAACCGATGACCTTCAGGAGAACGTCAAATCGCAGCAAGCAGAGGCTTCCAAGGCCAAGGAGGAGTTGGCAAATGCCTTAGCAGCCATGGAAAGGCTGAAAGAGACCTTTAACAAAGAGCGTGCAGACTGGGAGATGGAAAAGGCTGGTTTAACAAAGAAGGCCGAGGACGCAGAGGCAACCCTGAAGCCGGTGGTTGAAGAACTGACCGACTTAAAGCGGCAGAGTAATGCCATGACTTCTGCTGTGTTTGGTAAGTACTCTCTCATGAAGTTTTTGTAATTCGTAATATCTTATCAATGACTGGTTTATTGATGTTTAACCATGACAGGGACCCGCATTACTCATCTGGGCTGCGACACGCGGATGAAACTTAAAGCGGCCTACACTTTAATAGAACAGCTGTTTTTTGGATCCCAGCAAGCCATTTGCACTGCAGCTTATAACAAGCCCCTGCCATCGCTGATAAAAGAAACTATCGAAAAGCTGCCCATGCTGCCTGCCCGGATTGACGAACTGAAGAGATCAGCCGCAAGGTCAGGTGCACTGACGGTGCTAATTCGGGCCAAGGCGTGGATTCCAGATCTTGAACCGGCAGATATCATCAAAGGCTATCCTGGTGTGAAAGAAGACGGTTCAGACTTCAATAATGATGATCTCCGAAGGCTGACAAAGGAGATGCGGCCTATAGCAAGCAAACTGGCGGAGGACATAGATCCGTCACATTTTCAACCGGTTTATGATGCTGAAGGGAAAAGACAACCCGCACTGATTCATAATGTAGAAGAGCTTGTTCCGCCAATCCATAAGCATACTTATGCTCCTGATATTGACCCTTCCAACCTTATTCATGAAGAAGCCGTTTTTCAAGCCTTAACTGGAATCGACTGGTCAACGACCGGGGAGGGATGAGGAGAATACACCCACTCAAGATGACCCTCAATCGTCAAGCCGTCCAGATGAGGAATCCTAAACCGGTGGCCAGTTTATCAGTTGTAGTCGGCCAGTCCTTTTAAGACAATTATTCAATTTTGGCTGCTTAAAGCGTCTTGTAATAGGATAGCGTGAACACCTTATCTATCATGCCATCGAGCATGTTTGTTTTTGCTTGTTACTGAGAACTTGCCATGCCTTTGAGAGCTATCATATGCATAGTCCATTATGGCTTTTGTTCCTGCATATAAAAACTTGAAAATGTCCTAGTGGTTTACCACTGGACGGGTTACAATGCCCAAAAAATATATACATAACTTGGATGGATAACCAAGATTGTAACAACCAGATATAAAAAATAGATGATACATGGGATATACCTTGTTGGCTGACCAACTGTTTGTATAGTAAGGGTAAAAAACACCAATTTGGAGTGTTGATGACTCCTTGCCCTCTTGCCGGTTCATAGAAGTACCATACCGGGCTATAATAGCCACCGATTTGTTCGTATAATGCTGGTGACATCTAGTCAAAACCAGACCGGAGCAACATACTGCCGGTTTAGAACTGATCATGTACTGACAACTGAGCCTTGAAAGCCACGCCGGGTTGTAATAAACATCGGTTTATCAGAAAATATTCATAAATCCCTTATCAAAAGATTTTAAATCAACAAATACAAAAGAAATATGCAAGGCTTTTCATGGTCTGCCAGGCCCTAAATCGAGGCTTTTCATGGGCTGCCAGGCCGCTGAGTTAAACCATTTTGCAAAGCCTTTTAAGATGGACCTCAATCTTTAACCAATCACCGTTTGAACTTGGACAAGTTCAGGGTCTATGAGATTGACTTGTCAAACGTTCGATGGGTCATACCAGGTTTACCTAGACGGAGTGGCTTACTCAATGAGGCAGGATAACCCGGGGTTTTAGGTGAATACACCTGGCTTCCAAGCCTGGCTTGATAGCCTATTACAAAGGTGCAAGCTCGTTGTTCTTTGAGAAGCAAGGAGCCCCCAAGTAATATTTGAGCTATGCTCAGTGGTTACCTATGTTTGAGCTGCGCTTTATGCAACAGACTCTCTTTGGTTCCACATAATTTCCTTTTGGCTTTAAGCCTATCAAAAGGTGTAGCTATGGTGTAAATACAACCAAGCCCCCTAGTGATTTCCCTTTTTGGTCTTAAGCCGATCAAGAGGTGTAGCTATGGTTCGGATATGACTAAGCCCCCTAGTGATTTCCTTCATATCTGTGTGGCTTTATAAGCCGGGTTAATAGATCTCCGCTTTGTAAGTAGAAGCCCCCATGGAACCACACATGATGTAAAAAAGAACAGAGACCCCGCTTTAGCTGAGGCTCTGGTTTATTATATAATATATACATTGTCATAAGTATGTACATAAGAAGAGCCTGTGGCTCAAGTATAGTAAGGCCGAAGAAGAGCTATATTCCACGGCCGCTGGGTCTCCTCCTCTGATTTGCGTGAGTCTTTGTGCTCTCGAACATTGATGAGGTAGTATGACCCGTTGTGTAGATTGTTGCTGACCACAAAAGGTCCTTCCCAAGGTGGGGGATAACTTGTGCATATCAGTCTGATCATGGATGAGCCGGAGCACCAGATCTCCTTCTTGAAAAGTTCTGGTCTTAACCCGGCGGCTGTGATAACGTCAGAGATCTTGCTGATAAATCACCGAACGTGTTGCTGCTAAATCACGCTCCTCATCTAACATGTCCAGTGAGTCCCGACGTGCTTTCTCATTCTCAGCTTCAATGTAAGCCGCCACACGAGGTGAGTCATGATGGATGTCACTAGGGAGAACCACCTCTGCTCCGTAAACCATGAAGAAAGGCGTGTAACCCGTAGACCTGTTTGGTGTGGTGTTGATACTCCATAAAACGGAAGGTAACTCCTCCACCCAACAACCCGGCATCCGCTTTAAAGGAACCATAAGCTGGGGTTTGATACCTCTCAAAATTTCTTGATTTGCCCTCTATGCTTGACCATTAGACTAGGGGTGAGCCACTGATGCTACATCAAGCCGGATGTGCTCGCGTTGACAAAATTCTTCTATATCTCCTTTGGACAGATTAGTACCATTGTCAGTGGTAATGCTATGTGGAAAACCAAACTGGAATATCACCTTTTTAATGAATTGAACCGCCGTGGCTGCATCACACTTACTGACTGGCTCTGCCTCTACCCACTTGGTAAACTTGTCAACCGCCACTAACAGGTGGGTCTTTTTGTCCTTGTATCTCTTAAAGGGTCCAACCATATCGAGCCCCCAAGTTGGAAACGGCCAAGTAATTGGAATCATTCTCAAGTCCTGAGCCGGAACATGAGCGCGGCGTGCAAATTTCTGACAACCATCACACCTTTTGACTAAATCCTCAGCATCAGCATGAGCTGTCAACCAATAGAAGCCGTGACGAAAAGCCTTAGCCACCAAAGATTTTGAACCGGCGTGGTGACCACAATCTCCTTCGTGGATTTCTCGCAAAATCTCACAACCCTCTTGAGGAGACACACAATGCTGAATTGCTCCTGTGAAGCTATAACGATGTAACTCCCCATTGATAACGGTCATTGACTTGGATCGCCTGATTATCTGCCGGGCCAAGGTTTCATCCTACAGTAACTCGCCACGGTTCATGTAAGCCAGGTACAGGACTGTCCAATTCGGTATAACATGCAAAGCCGCCACCACCTGGGCTTCCGGGTCAGGAATAGCCAACTCCTCCTCTGTGGGTATCTTGACCGACGGATTATGAAGTACGTCAAGGAAGACATTAGGTGGCACCGGTTTACGCTGGGAGCCTAGACGACTTAAAGCGTCCGCCGCTTCATTTTTTTGCCGGCCTATATGTTTAACTTGATAGCCGTTGAAATGACCAGCCACTATGTCCACCTCTCGTCGATATGCAGCCATGAGTGGGTCCTTAGAATCCCAAGTGCCAGATACCTATTGAGCCACCAGGTCCAAGTCACCGAAGCACTTAACCCAGCTTAAGTTCATCTCCTTAGCCATCCGAAGACCATGGAGTAAGGCCTCATACTCGTCTGCATTGTTAGTGCAAGGGAACATTAAGCGAAGAACATAACAAAACTTGTCACCTCGTGGGGAAGTTAATATGACTCCAGCCCCCGAGCCCTCCAATTGCCTGGACTCATTAAAGTGAATACTCCAATAAGTATTGTCTGGCTTTTCCTCTGGTGCCTGCAACTCTGTCCAATCATTGATGAAGTCCACGAGTGCTTGAGATTTTATCGTGGTACGAGGTGTATACTTGGGCCCGTGAGGTCCAAGCTCAATAGCCCACTTGGCAATCCGGCCAGTCGCCTCTCTGTTTTGGATGATATCTCCCAAAGGGGTTGAACTAACCACTGTGATAGGATGACCCTGAAAATAATGCTTGAGCTTCCGGCTTGCCATAAACACCCCATACACCAGCTTCTGCCAATGCGGATACCTCTGCTTTGATTCGATAAGCACCTCACTGATATAATAAACTGGCTGTTGAACCAGATACTCCTTCCAGCCTCCTTGCGCTCCACAACAATAGCCACACTAACAGCCCGGGCATTAGCAGCCACATATAGCAGTAAAGGATCTTTATCGACCGGAGCCGCAAGGACAGGTGGTTCAGCTAACTGCCTCTTCAAATCTCAAACGCTTTGTCAGCCGCATCGCTCCAGACAAAGTCATCCGTTTTCTTTAGCATCTGATATAAAGGGATAGCCTTCTCCTCAAGACGACTGATAAACCGGCTCAAAGCTGCAATCCGGCCTGCCAGACATTGAACGTCTTTGATACATGCCGGTTTAGCCAGAGAGGTGATAGCTGTGATCTTCTCCGTGTTAGCCTCAATGCCCCTGTTAGACACCAGAAAACCCAGGAGCTTGCCTGCCGGAACACCAAAGACACATTTGTCCGAATTAAGCATCATCTTATAAACCCGGAGGTTGTCAAAAGTTTCTCTCAAGTCATCTATCAATGTTTCCTCCTTCCTGTACTTTACCACAATATCATCCACATATGCATGAACATTGCGCCCAATCTGTCTATGAAGACAATTCTAAACACAGCGCTGATAAGTCGCCTGGGCACTCTTGAGCCCAAAGGGCATGGAGACATAGCAGAAGGCTCCAAAGGGAGTTATAAAAGATGTCTTCTCCTAGTCCTTAACTGCCATTTTGATCTGATGATAACCAGAGTAAGCATCCAAAAAAACACAAACGGTCACAACCCGCCGTAGCGTCAATAATCTGATCAATATGAGGGAGGGCAAAGGGATCTGCTGGGCAAGCTTTGTTCAAATCTGTGTAGTCCACACACATACGCTAAGTGCCGTTTTTCTTAAGAACCAGCACCGGATTAGCCAACCACTCCGGGTGAAAGACCTCTACGATAATCCCTGCGGCCAATAGCCGAGCTACCTCCTCACCAATAGCCTTACACCTTTCTTCGTTGAAGCGGCGGAGAAACTGCCTGACCGGTTTAAACTTAGGATCAATATTAAGTGTGTGCTCAGCGAGTTCCCTCGGTACACCTGGCATGTTAGAAGGCTTCCATGCAAAGATGTCCCGGTTCTCACGAATGAACTCGATGAGCGCGCTTTCCTATTTGGGATCCAGGTTAGCGTTGATGCTGAACTGCTTGGATGAATCGCCAGGAACAAAGTCAACCATCTTAGTGTCTGTAGCCGATTTAAACTTCAACGCCGGATCATGCTCTGTAGTTGGTTTTTTCAAAGAAGTCATGTCGGCCGGATCAACCTTGTCTTTATAAAACTTCAGCTCCTCTGTGGCACAAACCGACTCAGCATAAGCCGCATCACCCTCTTCACATTCCAAAGCAATCTTCCTGCTCCCATGTACTGTGATGGTCCCTTTATGACCCGACATCTTAAGCTGTAGATAAACATAACACGGCCTCACCATGAACTTGGCATAAGTCGGTCGTCCAAATAGGGTGTGATACGGACTCTTGATTTTCACCACCTCAAAAGTCAACGTTTCTGACCTTGAGTCATGATCATCTCCAAAAGCCACCTCTAGGGCTATCTTGCCCACTGGATACGCAGACTTACCAGGCACCACACCGTGAAAAACGGTGTTCGACGGTTTAAGATTCTTATCTGTCAATCCCATATGGCGGAAGGTATCATAGTAAAGGATGTTGATACTACTTCCACCATCCATGAGCACCTTGGTGAACTTATACCCCCAACTTGAGGTGCCACCACTAAGGCCAGATGACCCGGATTATCAACCCGGGGTGGGTGATCCTCTCAACTCCAGAAAATTGGCTGCTCAAACCAGCGCAAATACTGAGGCACTGCCGGTTCGACAGAGTTCACGGCCCTCTTGTGAAGCTTCTGATCACGCTTGCACAAGCTAGTGGTGAAGACATGATACTGCCCGCTATTCAACCGCTTCGGATTGCTCTGATAACCCGAATGCTGTTGCTGCTGATTCCCCTGATGGTTATAACCTCCCTGATTGCCCTGGTTCCCTTGATTGCCATGTCCGGTTTGATTGCCTTGAAATCCTGAACCGGAGCTGCTGCCTCCATAACCCAGCCCATGAAAACCACCTCCTGAACCACCGGGCGGGCCATTGTCGTATTGAAACATATTGGAGTTCTTGAACTCTCGCATGATGAAACAATCCTTCCATAGATGTGAAGCTGGCCTCTCCTTTGATCCATGCTTTGGACAAGGTTGATTTAACAGGCGCTCCAGATTGGGGCCTGACCCTCCGCCCCTCTGGGACAGTTTGCCCTTATGATGCTGACCGTTATCCTGAGCATTGGTGTTAGCCACAAAGTCCAAACTATTGTCTGCTTTGCGCTTACCATTGTTCCCATGACCTGCCGGGTTATGCTGCTATCCCTTGGTGTTGCCGTTCTTCTTCCCTTTCCCCCGTTTGTCCTCCTCTGAGTCAGGGTCTTCGGTATTATCTGAATCGACATATTTAATCAAAGCGGCCATAAGCATTGACATGTCATTGAAGTGACGTTTGAGCCTTACTAACTTCAGTTTTAATGGTAGAAACCGGCAGTTGCCCTCCAATGTCAAAACTGATGTATCCGCGTTGATGCGATCCGATGAATGCAGAATAGCCGAGACCCGCTTCACCCAATGGGTTGTAGACTCCCCATCCTCTTGAACACAAGCGGCCAGGTCCACAATCGACATAGGCTGCTTACAAGTATCTTTAAAATTCTAGATAAACCGGTGTTTTAACTCGGCCCATGACCCGACAGAGTTAGCCGGTAAGCTCTTTAACCAAGTACGAGTTAGCTTAAAGGGGTTAAACCGGACAGGGGACACGAGGGTTTTTATACTAGTTTGGCCCCTTCGATGAAGGTAAAGCCTACGTCTAGTTGTGTTGGTATTGCTAGGGTTTCGATGACCAGGGAGCGAAACCGCTTTGCCTGGCTCTCGAGTTGTTGTGTGTTGTCTCATCCCTAAACCGCTGCTGGGTCGTCCCTTTATATACATAGGTTGACGTCCGCCAGTTTACAGAGTCCCGAGGCCGGATCATAAACGTATCCAGCTCGATCTCTATTCCTTCTAACTTACAATACAAGTTACATGAAAGAGTCAGTTTACATCTACAGGCCTTAACCCGCCTTTGGGCCTTGGGCCTTCGTAAAGGGCCATCATCCTTACGTCTTCATGGACTTCTAATCTTCATAAAGTTAATCCGGCTACTTCTGGCCGGTTTACGCCCAGTAGTAATATCCCCAACAGGAGGGTTAGCCAATATTCATGTGCAATCGCCGATTCCTTCTTGAAGGTGTTGCGTTGGAATCTTGCGCCCTTTCTTAGGTCACATGTCACCCGATCAATGCCGGGTTTGTTGTAGGATTGTGCAGTTGTTGTCACGAGGCATGTCCTACATAGTTGGTCTCTGGTTTGTCTTTCTCTTTTTAAACCAATTTTTTTAGTTTAGTGTTTAACATTTCGATTGTGTCTAATTACATAGAATACATGTCTGTGTACATAGATCGATCGATGCAGGATCCAGAGTTATCCTCATATTTCAAACATGCAATATGGTTGTGCATCATGCATTAAATGGGTTGCAATAATTAAGGAGGGAAATGACACATATGAATCAGTTTAATTATAATTGATCAAAAAACTTCTAAATATGGTTTTCAAAATTTTCAAAAAAAGGGGCTCCAAGGAGCCCGTCCACTATAACTTGACACTAATGTTTGGTAGCCATTCTTACCTTGGGTATGGCTACTTTCCCCTAAGCCATATACTGATATTCTTTTAGCTGAAGGCATACTAATTTTTGTGTTAGGAAACGTTGCATGGAAAAGAAAAAAATTCTACGCACACGTAAGATCTATCCATGGAGACGTATAGCTACGAGAGGGGGAGACCATCTACATATCCCTGTAGATCGCTAAGGGAAGCATTTATCAACACGGTTGATGTAGTCGTACACCTTCACGATCCGTCCCGATCAAGTATCGAATGTACGACACCTCCGCGTTTAGCACATGTTCAGCTCGATGACGTCCTCGCCTTCTCGATCCAGCAAGATAGGCAAAGTAGTAGATGAGTTCCGGCAGCACGACAGCGTGGTGTTGGTGGTGGTGCAACTATTTCCACAGGGCTTCGCCAAGCACAACGGATTTAGGACGGAGGACGAACTAGAGGGAGAGGGGGCACCGACACATGCTTGGTGAATCGTGGTGTCCCCCAGGGGCTAGCCCTTCTCCTCTATTTTTATGTTGAGCCCTGGGGTCATTTCTTGGAGAAAGAGCCTCCTCAAAGTCGGTTTGGAACGCAAGGAAGAGTCCTTCCCGGTTTCCAGTACAATATGCCATGGTCCTCGGCGTTTGGCCCAGACGCCAGGGTCCCTGGCGTCTTGTCCCTGACTTCCGCAAAACTTCCTTTTGCATCGAGCTAAAGCCCCGTGGGCCTTACCCCTTAGCCCAACCATATCATCCTATATATCAATCTTTACCTCTGGACCATTCCGGAGCTCCTTGTCATGCCCGTGATCTCATTCGGGACTCCGAAAAACATTCGGTCACCAACATACATAACTCATATAATACTATATCGTCAACGAACATTAAGCGTGCAGACTCTACGGGTTCGAGAATGATGTAGACATGACCGAGACACTTCTCCAGTAAATAACCAATAGCGGGACCTGGATGCCCATATTGGTTCCTACATATTCTATGAAGATCTTTATCGATCGAATCTTTATGACAACATATGTAGTTCCCTTTGTCTGTCGGTATGTTACTTGCCTGAGATTCCATCATCGGTATCTCCATACCTAGTTCAATCTCATTACCGGTAAGTCTCTTTACTCCTTCCGTAATACATCATCTTGTAACTAACTCCTTAGTTACTTTGCTTGCAAGCTTCTTGTGATCCTGTATTACCGAGAGGGCCCAGAGATACCTCTCCGTCACACGGAGTGAAAAATCCTAATCTCGATCCATGCCAACTCAACAGACACCTTCGGAGATACCTGTAGAGCACCTTTATGATCACCCAGTTACTTTGTAATGTTTGATAGCACACAAGGTATTCCTCCGGTATCCGGGAGTTGCATTATTGTAGCACCCCGGATGTAACTTTCCCAATTTGTACTCCAACTCTTGCCGTTTCCGGCGTTAAGTTATATTTATTTCCTCGGGTTCGGGTCCTTGTCTCCGTGTGTTGTTATCATTGTCATGCATCTCATATCGTGTCATCATGTGCATTGCATTTGCATACGCGTTCATCTCATGCATTCGAGCATTTTCCCCGTTGTCCGTTTTGCATTCCGGCGCTTCGTTCTCCTCCGGTGGTCATTTCTAGCTTTCTTTCGTGTGTGGGGATTAAACATTTCCGGATTGGACCGAGACTTGCCAAGCGGCCTTGGTTTACTACCGGTAGACCGCCTGTCAAGTTTCGTATCATTTGGACTTCGTTTGATACTCCAACGGTTAACCGAGGGACCGAAAAGGCCTCGTGTGTGTTGCAGCCCAACACCCCTCCAATTTGGCCCAAAACCCACCTAACTCTGCTCCATGTCCTAGAGCGTTCACGATCGCGTGGCCGAAAACCGCACCTCATTTGGACTCTCCTAGCTCCCTCTATGCCTATATAAAGGCCCCTCCATTTTCGGATCTCCTTCCTCCCCCCGAAACCCTAAAATTCTACCCGCCGCCGCCGGACACGTCCGGCCCATCATCGGACATCGCTGCCGCCCAACCGTAGCGTGCCACGTGGCGAGCCGCGCCCACATCGCCGCCTCAGCCACGCGCGGCCCGCTCGGGCCCGTCCCCGGCCCTCCTGGCCCGAAGGCGCCTAGCCGCCCGCGCCCGAAGACCCCGCGCCGCGCCGCCTCCCTCCTTGGCTCCGGCGCCACCACGCCAGCCGCCGCCGCCCTTCTCCATCGCCGGTGCAGCCGCCACCCGTGCTCGCTGGCCCGGTCCCCGCGCCGCCCTGCACTGTCCTCCTCCTCGCCGGCTCTCCGCTCCGGCGCCACCCCGCGGGACCACCCCGGCGACCCCGAGCTCCGGCGACAATGACGAACCCCGACGCTCGAGCTGCTACAGTGTGTGGCGCTAGATCTGGATCGGAGCTACAGTAAACCCTAGGAAGTCGAAATTTTCTCTTAAGTCCCTAAATTTTTCAGTCCATATGCTCCTGTTTGAGGCCCCGTAACTTTGCATCTGTAGCTCCGATTCATGCATATAGCATATCAAAATGTTCATCCCAGAGAGTACATTATTTCATTCCATTGCATCATTTTCATTAGAGTTCATCTTGATGCCCGAAATGCTGTTAGAAGAGGGCTACTTGAGTTATTTGTCAGATCTGCTACTTCATCTTAGACATTTGTCATTTTTGCCATGATTAATGTGTGCATGCTATGCCCGTGAGTTCTACATGTGTTTTGTTAAGGGTTTTGGCATCTTTCCATAGGTGCAACCCATGTATTTTTAGGATGTGTGTGGTGACTTGTGCAAGCTTGCAAAGTGGTGCACTTGTTAATTCTGTTTTCAGGGACTTGGTAATTTCACTAAGTCCTGGGATTGTTTATCTCATGATGCCATATGTTCATGTTGTTTCCTAGAGATCCGTGCCTCTTTTGAGGATGATCAGTAAGGGAGTTTTGTTAATATTGTAGCGCTCTATCCATCCATGTCTTTGTTTGCATATATGGAGCACCCTAGCTTGAGTCAATCGAGCTCTACTTTTGCTTCGTTACGAATCTGGGCAGATCGTCAACTTGTTTGCAATTTTGCCGATGTTGTTGTAGTTGATCCGTGCATGCTATGCTATTGTTCTTGTCATGTCTAGCTTGCATTTTGTGCCTTCTTAAGGGATGTATGCCTGTCTTTCCATGACTTGCACCGTGGTGAGTGCATCGAGCTCGTAAACATGCCTTCGTGAGTTATGTTTCAGCATGTCCCAGTTTTCACTAAGTCTGAAAACTGATTATGTTTTTGCTATGTTCGTGTGCTTGTTAGTATATTTTGTGATCCCTTTTGGCTCAAGGTCACTAAGGGACTTTTGTTAAGCTTGTTGAGTATCTCCATGCCATGTCTTTCTTTGTCATGTTCAGGTCCTGTAGCATGTTGTTTTGTTGCTCCGAAGAGAGCTATATGATCTGAAATTCCAGACAAGTGTTAATTTTACTAAGTCTGAGATCTGTTTGCCATTTGCATTTTTGCCATGCTTGTTGGAACCTGTTAATGGATGAATTGGCCGTAGCTCAGTGCTAGACTTTTGTTAAGCATCTTGTGTGCATCCCTGCCATGTATTTTTTTGTCATGTTTGGGTGCTGTAGCATGTTCATCTCATTGCATTTAGATGCCTACTTGCTGTAAATCACAGACCGGTGTCATTTTTGAATCGCTTGCCATTTCCAAACCGTAACTCCGATTCCGGCGCTCCTTATATCGTTTTCAAGCGATTTTATCTCATCTTTCCAGTGGAACACTTGGTTTTCCAAGTTGAGGCCAGGTTCATGCATTTCCTGTCATATCTTGCATTTTGCATCCCGCATCGCATCCCGCATAGCATATCCTCTTTGCATCGTGTTGTTTGAGTTTGCACGTGGTTGATTGTGTCCTTGTTGCTTGTTTGTCTTGTTTGGGTAGAGCCGGGAGACGAGTTCGCTAATGAGGAGCCCGTTGAGTTTGCTTTTGAGGATCCAGTCAACTCTGACAACTGTGCAGGCAAGATGATCATACCCTCGAAATCACTACTATCTTTGCTATGCTAGTTTGCTCGCTCTTTTGCTATGCCATTGCTACGATGCCTACCACTTGCTTGCAAGCCTCCCAAATTGCCATGTCAAACCTCTAACCCACCATTGTCCTAGCAAACCGTTGATTGGCTATGTTACCGCTTTGCTCAGCCCCTCTTATAGCGTTGCTAGTTGCAGGTGAAGATTGGAGGCTGTTCCTTGTTGGAACATTTTTTTACTTGTTGGGATATCATTATATTTCTATGTTATCTTAATGTATCTATATACTTGGTAAAGGGTGGAAGGCTCGGCCTCTCGCTTAGTGTTTTGTTCCACTCTTGCCGCCCTAGTTTCCGTCATATCGGTGTTATGTTCCCGGTTTTTGCGTTCCTTACGCGGTTGGGTTATAATGGGAACCCCTTGATATTTCGCCTTGATTAAAGCTTTTCCAGCAATGCCCAACCTTGGTTTTACCATTTTCCACCTAGCCTTTTCTTTCCCTTGGGTTCTGCAGACTCAAGGGTCATCTTTATTTTAACCCCCCTCGGGCCAGTGCTCCTCTGAGTGTTGGTCCGACCGAGTAGACTGCGGGGCCACCTCGGGGCAACTTGAGGGTTGGTTTTACTCGTAGGATGTCTCATCTGAGTGTGCCCTGAGAAAGAGATATGTGCAGCTCCTATCGGGATTTGTCGGCACATTCGGGCGGTGTTGCTGGTCTTGTTTTAACCTGTCGAAGTGTCTTGAGTTACCGAGATACCGAGTCTGATCGGAACGTCTTGGGATGAGGTCTATTCCTTCGTTGACCGTGAGAGCTTGTCATGGGCTAAGTTGGGACTCCCCTACAGGGATTGAACTTTCGAAAGCCGTGCCCGCGGTTATGGGCAGATGGGAATTTGTTAATGTCCGGTTGTAGATAACTTGAACCTTAATTAATTAAAATAAATCAACTGAGTGTGTTACCGTGATGGCCTCTTCTCGGCGGAGTCCGGGAAGTGGACACGGTGTTGGAGTAATGTTTGCGCAGGTTGCTCTCTAGTTTCTCGCTCGCGCTTTGCCTCCTCTTCTCGCTCTCCTTTGCGAATAAG
Source organism: Triticum dicoccoides (assembly GCF_002162155.2). NCBI lineage: Eukaryota > Viridiplantae > Streptophyta > Magnoliopsida > Poales > Poaceae > Triticum > Triticum dicoccoides. The sequence goes on from NC_041390.1 coordinate 195,129,896, forward strand.
TTAGCCACCATACTTGCTAGTCGCTTGCTGCAGCTCTACTTATATTTTACCTTGCCATACCTATAAGCTTAAATAGTCTTGATCGCGAGGGTGCGAGATTGCTGAGTCCCTGTGGCTCACAGATTACTATTACACCAGATGCAGGGCCTGATGATTCCGCTCCAGGAGACGCGTATGAGCTCAAGTGGGAGTTCGACGAGGTCTCTCAACATTACTATGTATCCTTTCCCGATGATCAGTAGTGGTACCCAGTTGGGGGTGAACGGGACCGTGTTGCATGTTGGGTTCTCTTTTATTTTGGCGCCGTAGTCGGGCCATGAGTGTTTGGATGATGTAATGCACTTGATTGACGTGGCGAGTGTAAGCCAACTATGTAATCTCCCCTTTCATTATTATATTACATGGGATGTTGTGAAGATTGCCTAACTTGCGACATATGCCTTCAGTGCGATTATGTCTCTAAGTCGTGCCTCGACACGTGGGAGCTATAGTCGCATCGAGGGTGTTACAATTATCTCATGGTCGAAGGAATATGTATTTGACATTACGAAAGCAGTAGCAATAAACTGAACGATCATATGCTATGCTAACGGATGGGTCTTGTCCATCGCATCATTCTCCTAATGATGTGATCTCATTATCAAGTGACAACACATGTCTATGGTTAGAAAACTGTCAGTGTCAAAACCGGCGGATCTCGGGTAGGGGGTCCCGAACTGTGCGTCTAGGATCGATGGTAACAGGAGGCAGGGGACACGATGTTTACCCAGGTTCGGGCCCTCTTGATGGAGGTAATACCCTACGTCTTGCTTGATTGATATTGATGATATGAGTGTTACAAGAGTTGATCTACCACGAGATCGTAGAGGCTAAAACCCTAGAAGCTAGCCTATGGTATGATTGTTGTATATCTCTATCGACTAGCCTGGCCTCAGTTTATATAATGCACCAGAGGCCTAGGATAACAAGAGTCCTAGCCGAATACGCCGGTGGGGTGGAGTCCTTGTCTTGATCGCCAAGTCTTGTGGAATCTTCCTTGTATGCGGCAGCTGTCCGAACTGGCCCATGAGTATACGGCCATGGGGGTCCTCGGCCCAATCTAACAGATCGGGAGATGACGTGGTGAGTACCCCCTAGTCCAGGACACCGTCAGTAGCCCCCTGAATCGGTGCATTATATAAAGATTGGACAAGGAAATTTTTTACAAGCAACTTTTTCCCAAAAAAGTATAATGCTTGGTCGAACCGAACACAAGTTAAAAATTAAAACTTTGAGCATGAAAGCGACTTAGCTTGTTAATGTGTTCGACATTGATGACGTGGTCCGAGCTTGATGCGGGACAAGGTTCCATCCCCCAAGCCGGTCCCGAGGTGGCGGAGCGGAGAGCTAGACACGCCGAAGTGGTGACATAGCACGGTCAATGCAGACCGGCAGAGTGATGCCGAAGTCCCCGGATCATTTTCCTGTGCACAAAAAGTAGTGCAAACCGGAGATGATAGTAATAATAATAATTAAAAAAAATCGTTGCATAATAAATAATTTATGCAAAGTGAGTAATAAAAGAAATATGGCCTGGCGCCGAAGTCAATGTCGATGCAGGGCGTCGGCGTGATGCGGTAAAGGCGTGTCAAAGCCTGAATTCACAGGTCGGTCCGAGTTCCGGATGCGGCGTTCGCCGGACTATGTACGGAAACCGACCGAACCACCACGCGACCGTCGTTAATGCGGCCATCATTTGATAGACCTGTGTATAGATGATGGACAAACCAGAGTAATAATTCCTTGTGAAAAATAAACCCAAACAAGCAAAAAAATACTAGGATTAATAGCACCTGGTTTATTTGTTGTAGCAATCCGAAGAAAGGTGATTCCCAAAATTGGGACTCGATCCGCACACCCATTGCCTGAATGGCGATAAAGCGACGGTATGGCGATGTTGGCAAAGGTTGGCTCGCCGAGGCAAAGCCCTCGGTCCAGCTAACATGACGGAGTTGGTCGGCTAGTGACGCCGAAGTCTCTGGAGTAGGTTGATGAAGAGATGGCGAAGCCCCCGGTCCAGCCAAGATGTAGAAGCCTTGATGTCAGCCGATGAGTCAAAGTAGGTCGGCATGATGGACACCAGCTTGAAGAAGCAATAGTGCGGCCCTGCCGATGCAGGTCATGACGTGGTCGATGCCGGCTTGATGAAGTGACCGTGTTGCGATGCCGGTATGCCCGCTAATCCATGGGGTCGCGATGTTGGTGATGATTTATCCTTCGCGATGCCGAACTCTTGTTCGCCTTGCCGAGATGATGATCGAAGGAATTGAGCTCGGCTCAATAAAGCGGCGACGTGTGTAACGCAGGTCGGCAGCCGTGGAGCAATACCGCCGGACTGGTTTGACACCAGCGTGATGGTGAAGATTACCTCGAAGGAGGCTTAAAATTTTATGGGTACGTGTTTAAAAACAATGCACAATACCATAGAAGAAAATTCCTTAAAAAAGGTTGTCCAATATCACGTTCATAAAGAAACATGAATTCGGGTCGGATCCGTATTCGCGCAGAAAATAGATCCGAAAATTGGTCCACTCATCGGAAGTTTCCCGGAGTTTGAACCGTTGGATCGAGCTGAAATTTGGAGGGGTGGTAGATATGGGATTTCCTCAGTAGATGAACGGTTGGATCTTCCAAAGGACCTCCGAGCTGGGCTCTGGAGACCACGCCCTATACTCGTCCAGATTCCCGTCCAGATTTGACAGGGCTCCGGTATATCGTAGATTGTTGAAGATTCCTCCATCGGAACTCGAAGAAATTTTCCAGGATTGTTTTAGACTCAATTCCGCACAATTCCACCAAAGGGATCGTAAAAACGATGATCTAAGAGGTGGTGGCAGCGGATACAAGTTTTCTTTTCAGAAAAACAGCATGGTCGCCCGAGGACAACGTTGACGTTGAGCCCCCGAGCTCCATGGATGATTACTCCATGATCTTGATAGAGATCGGAGTTGATGTTGATGAAGGCCCTCGTCCGAGCATGATGATCAGAGATGGAGCATGGTCCTCGGTCGAGCCAAGGTGACCAGTCGAGCCGGCGACGAAGATGCCGGCATCGCAGTTGACCTGCAGACGAGCCATGGATCCTTTTGCCGATCACACAGCGGAGCTCTCAATGAAAGCACCAATGTCAGTGTCAAAACCGGCGGATATCGGGTAGGGGGTCCCGAACTGTGCGTCTAGGATCGATGGTAACAGGAGGCAGAGGACACGATGTTTACCCAGGTTCGGGCCCTCTTGATGGAGGTAATACCCTACGTCCTGCTTGATTGATATTGATGATATGAGTGTTACAATAGTTGATCTACCATGAGATCATAGAGGCTAAAACCCTAGAAGCTAGCCTATGGTATGATTGTTGTATATCTCTATCGCCTAGCCTGGCCTCGGTTTATATAATGCACCAGAGGCCTAGGATAACAAGAGTCCTAGCCGAATACGCCGGTGGGGTGGAGTCCTTGTCTTGATCGCCAAGTCTTGTGGAATCTTCCTTGTATGCGGCAGCTGTCTGAACTGGCCCATGAGTATACAGCCATGGGGGTCCTCGGCCCAATCTAACATATCGGGAGATGACGTGGTGAGTACCCCCTAGTTCAGGACACCGTCAGAAACCTTAACCATCTTTTGATCAACGAGCTAGTCTACTAGAGGCTCACTAGGGACACGATATTTGTTTATGTATCCACACATGTATTTAAGTTTCCGATCAGTACAATTATAGCATGAATAATAAACCTTTTATAATGATTAAGGAAATATAATATAACCACTTTATTATTGCCTCTAGGGCATATTTCCAATAGTCTCCCACTTGCACTAGAGTCAATAATCTAGATTACATAGTTATGAATCTAACACCCATGGTGTCTTAGTGTTGATCATGTTTTGCCCGCGGAAGAGGTTTAGTCAACGGGTCTGCCATATTCTGATCCATATGTACTTTGCAAATTTCTATGTCTCCATCCTTGACCTTTTCACGAATGGTGTTGAAGTGTCTCTTGATGTGTTTGGTTCTCTTCTGAAACCTGGATTCCTTCGCTAAGTCAATTGCTCCAGTGTTGTCACAAAAGATTGTCATTGGACTCGATGCACTGGGTATTACACCCAGATCGGATATGAACTCCTTCATCCAGACTCCTTCATGCGCTGCTTCCAAAGCAGCTATGTACTCCGCTTCACACGTAGATCCCGCCACGGGGCTCTGCTTGGAACTACACCAACTGACAGCTCCACCATTCAATATAAATACGTGTCCGATTTGTGACTTAGAGTCATCCGGATCTGAGTCAAAGCTAGCATCGACGTAACCCTTTTCGACGAGCTCTTTGTCACCTCCATAAACGAGAAACATATCCTTGGTATTTTTCAGGTACTTCAGGATATTATTGACCGCTGTCCAATGATCCACTCCTGGATTAGTTTGGTACCTCCCTGCCAAACTTATGGCAAGGCACACATCAGGTCTGGTACACAGCATGTCATACATAATAGAACCTATGGTTGAGGCATAGGGAATGACTTTCATTTTCTCTCTATCTTCTACTTTGGTCGGACTTTGAGTCTGACTCAATTTCACACCTTGCAACATAGACAAAAACCCTTTCTTCGACTGGTCCATTTTGAACTTCTTCAGAACTTTAAGGTATGTGCTCTGTGAAAGTCCTATTAAATGTCTTGATCTATAGATCTTGATGCCCAATATATAAGCAGCTTCACCGAGGTCTTTCATTGAAAAAAAATCTTATTCAAGTATCCTTTTATGCTATTCAAAAAATCTATTTCATTTCCAATCAGTAATATGCCATCCACATATAATATCAGAAATGCTATAGAGCTCCCACTCACTTTCTTCTAAAAACAGGCTTCACCGTAAGTCTGTATAAAACCATATGCTTTGATCACCTCATCGAAGCATATATTCCAACTTCGAGATGCTTGCACCAGTCCATAGATGGATCGCTGGAGCTTGCACACTTTGTTAGCATCTTTAGGATTGACAAAACCTTCTAGTTGCATCATATACAACTCTTCTTTAAGAAACCTGTTAAGGAATGCAGTTTTGACATCCATTTGCCAGATTTCATAATCATCAAATGTGGCAATTGCTAACATGATTCAGACAGACTTAAGCATCGCTACGGGTGAGAAAGTCTCTTCGTAGTCAACCCCTTGAACTTGCCGAAAACCTTTTGTAACAAGTCGAGCTTTGTAGGCAGTGATATTACCATCAACGCCCGTCTTCTTCTTGAAGATCCATTTATTCTCAATGGCTTGCCGATCATCGGTCAAGTCCACCAAAGTCCGCACTTTGTTCTCATACATGGATCCTATCTCAGATTTCATGGTCTCAAACCATTTATCAGAATCTGGGCTCATCATAGCTTCTTCATAGTTCGTAGATTCGCCGTTGTCTAACAACATGACTTTCAGGACAGGATTACCGTACCACTCTCCTACGGTACGTGTTCTGGTCGACCTAAGAGGTTTGGTAGTAACTTTATTTGAAGCTTCATGATCATTGTCATTAGCTTCCTCCCTAGTTGGTGTAGACATCATGGGAACGGTTTTCTCTGATGTGCTACTTTCTAATTCGAGAGAAGGTACAACTACCTCATCAAGTTCTACTTTCCCGTCACTCACTTCTTTCGAGAGAAACTTCTTCTCTAGAAATGACCTATTCTTAGCAACAAAGATCTTGCCTTTGGATCTGTGGTAGAAGCTATACCCAACAGTTTCTTTAGGGTATCCTATGAAGACGCACTTCTCCGCTTTGGGTTCGAGCTTATCAGGCTGAAGTCTTTTGACATAAGCACCACATCCCCAAACTTTAAGAAACGATAACTTAGGTTTCTTGCCAAACGATAGTTCATATGGTGTCGTCTCAACGGATTTAGATGGTGTCCTATTTAACATGAATGCGGCTGTCTCTAATGCATAACCCCAGAACGATAGTGGCAAATCGGTAAGAGACATCATAGGACGCACCATACCTAATAAAGTACGGTTACAACATTCAAACACACACTACTGTGGGATACTGCTAACGCGACACTACGATCAGAGACCCTTTCACGAAATTGTGTGCGATGCATTAATCACAAATGGGGATGTAAAAAAACGTCAAAAAGGTGCAAAACGTTTGCAATGGAGGATGCATCAAACATGGTTCAGATTTTAGTTGCGTCTGCGATCCAGGGCATACGGTTCAGTCCAATGAGCCGTTTGCAATGAGGTAGAACAAAAGAAACGGGCATCCTGATGAAGGCGTGTGCGATATACAGCATACAGTTCACTCGAATGAACTGTTTGTGATTAGGCGACATAAAAGAAATGGTCAGCCAGATCAAGGTGTGTGCGATGTACAACATACAGTTCACTCGGATGAACCGTTTGTGATTAGGCAACACAAAAGAAACGGTCAGTCAGATCAATGTGTGTGCAATGTACGACATGCGGTTCACCCGGATGAACTGTTTGCGTTGAGACAAGAGAACAGAAACAGTTCAATATAACAAATACCATAAATATTGCAAGGTTCAAATTCAAAGATTACAGCGCCCAACTTCAAACATTTCAAACCGCGTAATTTCTGAAAAGGGATCAACCGCTAACAAGTCATGTATGGGTTTGACACAATAACTTCCAATTGCTTTGTCATATGCTCTTCCAATATGAAGTTTGGCATTTTTGGAGGCACTTCCATTCCGTAGTACTAGCCGCCTCTAATAATCATACCATTGATCTTTCCTAATTAAATGCGTGTTCAACCTCAGTACACTCAACACCTTTGCTCTGGCAAGAAAGAACATGGTGAGTGTAATCTTCGGTGGGGTCCCTCGGTAGGAGTTCAAAGTAATATTTGAGAGATGCAGATCCAGGCATTCAATGTGATTGTCGTTATCAACATCTTCCACCGGGCCTAATATGCACTGCAAAAAGAAGAGAACGTGTTAGTGCCTACATGCAGTTTTGAACACTGCTACACGCCCATTTGGTTTGCAGGATTTATAAAATGCACCAACGTGCCATCTTCGACCTGTCATGATTAACATGTGCATGAATTTGATTACAATCTAGAAACATGTAGCCTTCTTCACAAGAGGTTGGATTGGATGAAAAATTCCCTAAGAAAACTAGTACATATGAATCCAAAGGAGAAATGCTTATCGATGATTGTAACCATATGAATGAAGCAACCAATATGGGGTGGGGGTGTATGTCCTAAAATCCTCCAAATTTCCTTCAAAAATCGTAGCACATAGTCATTGTAAACTTGAGAAAAGGTGCAAAAAAATTGAACTCCCTTATGGTTAACATTTAACAGGAAAGGCACATCACCTCGATATACAACTTCTTCAGGCATGGAAAGCATCTCAGGCAACTGCAAACTTGGTCCAGGTTGGGGACGACAGATTCTAGTGCCAAGACCTTCACTGTGCCCAGAGTCTGGGTGAAGCTTCGCTGGATGATAGATGAACATACATCTTCAAAACTAGAAATAACATTGATATCAAGAAGGAGAGGTATATAAGGCGACTGTTGTACTTGAAAGTTGTAGTATTTGACAGACGAGTAGCCCACCAATTTCAATTTCGGCGCAGAAATGACATTGATTCTTGTTGGACCTTGTTGATCAACTACAAGTAATCTCTCAAGTGAAGGTGTGTCCTGGATGACCATATTGTGCTCCACCTTTTGTGATCTCTTGTTGCAGCACCAGCAACACACATAAATAGTGCGGAGAGTCCTGGAGGTGACGTGCAAGGTACTCGACCAATTCATCGCCTGAAGACGAAGGAACTCGAGTGCAGTATAGCCGTGGAGAAGGCGCTCCATGTCATCCTTTGGGATGCGGACGACGATGATCTCGTGGTGCTTCAGTCGTGGTAGAAAAAGA
>NC_041390.1:195138099-195182160 GCF_002162155.2 Triticum dicoccoides
AACTTGGCGAGGCGCAGTGTGGGCGCGAAGCGGAGCGCGGACGTTGGCAGCAAGCTCATATGCCCATCATTATAACTTAGCTTCTCGAGCTGATCTATGACGCGGGATCGGAACCACTCGTCAAGCTTGGCTCTCTCCTTGCCATTGGAATGGAACTTGCCCGCGATAAGGCCTTTGATTGGGCCATGGTGACTGCTGAGGATCTGGGAGAACGCATCCAAGATTTGGCGATAGCCATGGCAGAGCTTGTGGGCGTGGAGGAGGTCGACAGGGGTGCGGAGCCATAGGGTGCGCTACTGCTGGGAAACGACGGCTGTCCTCGCCTGATTTCTGATTGGGAGGAGGGATATGATGACTATCAACATATCATCGGGGAGGTTGTTGATGAAGTCTAGGCCTGCTGGAGTCACTTGCGGTTCTTTCTCGACCCACCTCCGCTTGTTGGCAGCCTCGTTCTCCACCTTGTCGGCGGGGGGAACCTCTGTCTCCATATTCATGCCGTGCTCCAGTGCTTCACCAGCCCCGGCGTCGCCACTCCCTTCGATGGGGCGCTTCAGCGGCATCCTCCTACACTGACAGCTTTGAGGACTCAGAGCGGCATCGAGTATGCGGGTGGAGAGGATGGGGGGTGCGGCCGCTCGGTGGTGCCATTAATATAGACCGGTGGGAGTGAGGCGGGCGGCGGTCCAAGGCTGTCACGCTTCCCGGTGAGAACGACTGCTTAATCTCTAGTATGAATGAAATCTATGCTTAATCACTGAATTTTAGTTGCAAAAAATAGATAGTGATATTGATTTTTAGCTGCATATTTTGACAAATCGCAGTGTCTCTTGGCTTAGCGTCGAAGTCTGGCTTTAATTTTGCATACCGTAATCTGAACCGTTTGCGTTGAAGAGATGCACAGATCCTGCGTTGAACAACTTGTACACTTCCCGGTGAGCCTGCACACCGGACTGCGCTCGCACGCCTCCCGTTCAGTCAAGCAGCTCTCCACACAGCACCTCCTATAGCCACTAAAACCAAGACATGTGGCGTCACGTGAATGGTTAACCGAACACACACGGTTTGAATTATACAAACGTTTGAGATATTAAAGTGGCAGCTATTTTTTTTTCAAAATGACTTTGTGGGCTGTCATTATTCGAGTGCGCCTTCTCTCAAAATGGACAAGAAAAATACCACAGCATGTCGGGTTCCCTTCCATGATAGCATGCCAAGTTTCATGAATTTTAGGCGAGTTTTGGATTTACTAGAATTTAAAACCAGACATCTCAATGTTTTTCCAGCAATCAACGGTGCCCTGGTGTTTGAAATTCATTCTCATTTCTTGCATGGGACCTAACTATGCACCCAAGGACACAGATTTGATTTTTCAACCAATTTATATGCACTGAAGCATGCGCATGTACTTCATATTTTAATTATGCACATAAATGCATTGAAACTCAGTTAATGCATAAAAATGTCCAAACGAACCCCGAAAAATCACAAAAATTCACACAACACTCCTGTTGTTCTATGTTGACACGAGGAAAAAACTTGAAAGCAATAAGAGGCAATGGATATCATTTCGTCCCCAAAGGTGGGACGTTCCCTACCGAAAACCATCATGCTTGTTGTGAGAAGCTTCGGTTTGTGAGAAGCATATACCCAAACCTGCCCCAAATGGGACAAAATTTGTACCACGGCATGTTGATGCCGCTCCATGATAGCATGCCAAGTTTCATGAATTTCAGACGAGTATTGGATTTACCACAAGTTAAAAACTAGGCATCTCAATGTTTTGTCGGCAATCAATGGTGCCCTGGGGTTTGAAATTCGTTCCCATTTCTTGCATGGGACCTAAGCATGCACCCAAGGACACATATTTTATTATTTCAACCAATTTATATGCACCAGAGCATGCACATGTAGTTCAAATTTAAATTATGCACATAAATGCATTGAAAACTCACTTAATGCATAAAAATGTCCAAATGAACCACAAAAATTCACACAACACTCCTATTGTTCTATGTTGACACGAGAAAAAAACTTGAAAGCAATAAGAGGCAAGGGATATCGTTTAATCCCCAAAGGTGGGACGTTCCCTACTGAAAACCATCATGCTTGTTGTGAGAAGCTCCGATTTATGAGAAGCATATACCCAAACCTGCCCCAAATGGGACAAATTTTGTACCATGGCATGTTGATGCCGCTCCATGATAGCATGCCAAGTTTCATGAATTTCAGATGAGTTGGATTTACTAGAATTTAAAAACCAGGCATCTCAATGTTTCGCCGGCAATCAACGGTGCCCTGGTGTTTGAAATTCATTCCCATTTCTTGCATGGGACCTAAGCATGCACCCAAGGAAACATATTTGATTTTTAACCAATTTATATGAACTGGAGCATGCACATGTAGTTCAGATTTGAATTATGCACATAAATGCATTGAAAACTCAGTTAATGCATAAAAATGTCCAAACGAACCCCGGAAAATCACAAAAAATCACAAAACACTCATGTCATTCTATGTTGACACGTGAAAAAAACTTGAAAGTAATACGAGGCAATGGACATCGTTTTGTCCCCAAAGGTGGGACGTTCCCTACCGAAAACCATCATGCTTGTTGTGAGAAGCTCCGGTTTGTGAGAAGCATATACTCAAACCTGCCCCAAATGGGACAATTTTTTTACCACGGCATGTTGATGCCGCTACGTGATAGCATGCCAAGTTTCACGAATATCAGACGAGTTTTGGATTTACTAGAATTTTAAAACCAGGCATCTCAATGTTTTGCCGGCAATCAACGGTGCCCTGGTGTTTGAAATTCATTCCCATTTCTTGCATGGGACCTAAGCATGCACCCAAGGACACAACTTTGATTTTTCGACCAATTTATATGCACTGGAGCATGCGCATGTAGTTCAAATTTGAATTATGCACATAAATGCATTGAAAACTCAGTTAATGCATAAAAATGTCCAAATGAACCCCAAAAAATCAGGAAAAATTCACACAACACTCCTGTTGTTCTATGTTGACATAAGAAAAAAAACTTGAAACCAATAAGAGGCAATGGATATCGTTTTGTCCCGAAAGGTGGGACGTTCCCTACCGAAAACCATCATGCTTGTTGTGAGAAGCTTCGGTGTGTGAGAAGCATATACCCAAACCAGCCCCAAATGGGACAAAATTTGTACCACGACATGTTGATGCCGCTCCATGATAGCATGCCAAGTTTCATGAATTTCAGACGAGTTTTGGATTTACTACTATTTAAAAACCAGACATCTCAATGTTTTACCGGCAATCAACGGTGCCCTAGTGTTTCAAGCAAAACTTCATAAAGATAATCTAGTGCACAAAACTCACTAGCAATTTGTTCATCATAATTGGATCTCTTAAAAAGGTTAGCAAGCGGATGAAGATCCATAGATCTTAGGTTCTCTGTTTAGCAATAAATAAACAACTATTCCAACCAAACGAGCAAACGAGCCAAGTAAGACATCAAAGCAAACGAAAAGACAAACGGAAAAGGGTGAATGAAATGGCAAAGGTGAAGTGGGCGAGAGGAAAACGAGAGGCAAATGGCAAGGTATAAGAGTTTGTAATGGGTACTTGGTATGCCTTGACTCGTGCGTAGACTCCCCGGCAACAACGCCAGAAATCCTTCTTGCTACCTCTTGAGCACTGCGTTGGTTTTCCCTTGAAGAGGAAAGGGTGATGCACTAAAGCAGCGTAAGTATTTCCCTCAGTTTTTGAGAACCAAGGTATCAATCTAGTAGGAGACCACACGCGAGTCACCTCATACCTACACAAACAAATAAGAACCTCGCAACCAACGCGATAAAGGGTTGTCAATCCTTTCACGGCCACTTGCAAGAGTGAGATCTGATAGAGATGATAATAATAAGATAAATATTTTTGGTATTTTTATGATACAGATTGAAAGTAAAGATTGCAGAATAAAATAGATTGGAAACTTGTATGATGGACAATAGACCCGGGGGCCATAGGTTTCACTAGTGGCTTCTCTCAAGAAAGCATAAGTATTACGGTGGGTGAACAAATTACTATCGAGCAATTGATAGAAAAGCGAATAATTATAAGAATATCTAGGTATGATCATGTATATAGGCATCACGTCCGTGACAAGTAGACCGACTCCTGCCCGCATCTACTACTATTACTCCACACATCGACTGCTATCCAGCATGCATCTAGAGTATTAAGTTCATAAGAACAGAGTAACGCCTTAAGAAAGATGACATGATGTAGAGGGATAAACTCATGCAATATGATATAAACCCCATCTTTTTATCCTCGATGGCAACAATACAATATGTGTCATTTCCCTTTCTGTCACTGGGATCGAGCACCGCAAGATTGAACCCAAAGCTAAGCACTTCTCCCATGGCAAGAAAGATCAATCTAGTAGGCCAAACCAAACTGATAATTCGAAGAGACTTGCAAAGATAAACCAATCATACATAAAAGAATTCAGAGAAGATTCAAATATTGTTCATAGATAAACTTGATCATAAACCCACAATTCATCGGATCTCGACAAACACACTACAAAAGAAGATTACATCGAATAGATCTCCAAGAGAATCAAGGAGAACTTTTTATTGAGATCCAAAGAGAGAGAAGAAGCCATCTAGCTACTAGCTATGGACCCGAAGGTTTGAAGTAAACTACTCACACATCATCGGAGGGGCCATGGAGTTGATGTAGAGGCCCTCTGTGATCAATGACCCCTCCGGTGGAGTTCCGGAAAAGGCCCCAAGATGGGATGTCTTGGGTACAGAAGGTTGCAGCGGTGGAAATAGGGTTTCGTGGTGCTCCTGGATGTTTTCGGGGTATGTCAATATATATAGGAGGAAGAAGTAGGTCGGTGGAGCAATGAGGGGCCCACGAGGGTGGAGGGCGCACCCAGGGGTAGGCGCGCCCCCTGCCTCGTGGGCTCCTCGATTGTTTCTTGACGTCCACTCCAAGTCCCATGGATCACGTTTGTTCCAAAAATCATGCTCCCGAAGGTTTCATTCCATTTGGACTCCGTTTGATATTCCTTTTCTACGAAACACCGAAATAGGAAAAAAACAACAATTTGGGTTGGGCCTCCGGTTAATAGTTTAGTCCCAAAAATAATATAAAAGTGTAAAATAAAGCCATTAACATCCAAAATAGATAATATAATAGAATGGAACAATCAAAAATTATAGATATGTTGGAGACGTATCAAGCATCCCCAAGCTTAATTCCTGCTTGTCCTCGAGTAGGTAAATGATAAAAACTGAATTTTTGATGTGGAATGGTTCTTAACATATTTCTCAATGTAAATTTTCTTTATTGTGGCATGAATGTTCAGATCCGAAAGATTCAAGATAAAAGTTTAATATTGACATAAAAATAATAATACTTCAAGCATTCTAACTAAGCAATCATGTCTTCTCAAAATAACATGGCCAAAGAAATTTCATCCCTACAAAATCATATAGTTTTGTCATGCTCCATTTTCGTCACACAAGAATGCTCTCATCATGCACAACCCCGATGACAAGCCAAGCAATTGTTTCACACTTTAGTAATCTCAAACTTTTTTCGACTTTCACACAATACATGAGCGTAAGCCATGGATATAGCACTATGGGTGGAATAGAATATAATGAAGGGGGTTATGTGGAGAAGATAAAAAAGGAGAAAGTCTCACATTGACGCGGCTAATCAATGGGCTAGGGAGATGCCCATCAATTGATGTTAATGAAAGGAGTAGGGATTGCCATGCAACGGATGCACTAGAGCTATAAATGTATGAAATCTCAACAAAAGAAACTAAGTGGGTGTGCATCCAACTTTCTTGCTCACGAAGACCTAGGGCACTTGAGGAGGCCCATTGTTGGAATATACAAGCCAAGTTCTATAATGAAAAATTCCCACTAGTATATGAAAATGACAAAACAAGAGACTCTCTATTATAAAGATCATGGTTCTACTTTGAAGCACGAGTGTGGAAAAAGGATAGTAGCATTGCCCCTTTTTATTTATTTATTTACTTTTGGGGCCCTTTTTTTATTTGGCCTTTCACTTTTTTTGGGGACAATGCTCTATTAATGATGATCATCACACTTCTATTTATTTACAACTCAATGATTACAACTCGATACTAGAACAAGATATGACTCTATATGAATGCCTCCGGTGATGTACCGGGATGTGCAATGACTCATGAGTGACATGTATGAAAGAATTATGAATGGTGGCTTTGCCACAAATACAATGTCAATTACATGATCATGCAAGGCAATATGACAATGATGATGCGTGTCATAATAAACGGAACGGTGGAAAGTTGCATGGCAATATATCTCGGAATGACTATGGAAATGCCATAATAGGTAGGTATGGTGACTATTTTGAGGAATATATAAGGTGGTTTATGTGTGATAGAGCATATCGTATCACGGGGTTTGGATGCATTAGCGAAGTTTGCACCAACTCTCAAGGTGAGAAAGGGCAATGCTCGGTACTGAAGAGGCTAGCAATGATGGTAGGGTGAGAGTGCGTATAATCCATGGACTCAACATTAGTCATAAAGAACTCACATACTTATTTGTAACATCCCAAAATTCTAAATTTTGGAATGTTATATTAAATAAATTATTATGATTGTTTGTTTGATTGTTGTGTGATTGATTGTGTGAAATTGAGTCAAAATTTAAGACTTTTTGAAAGTTGAATGAGAGGGAATAAAAGGACTTCCCCAAAACCTTCATCTTGCATTTTGATCTCCATGAATTCAAATTCATTCATCACAAAACCCTAGAGTGAAGATAATATGACTTCTTCCATTTAACGAAATGAAAAGGGGTTTTGAAGTTGATTTGAATTCCATTTGAACAATAGTCCAACTCAGAAACTCTATGCCACTCAAGGATTTTCATGAGAGAAGATAATAGGAATTCTTCAGAATATATGAAATAGAGTGGGAAGTGATGAGGAGCACTTTTGAATTTCATTTGGTTCATTTTTTGAAAGTTTTCCGTTTTGAGTTTCAAAACATTTCCATTCATTCAAATAAAATAAAGAGAGAAGGAAATATGACTCCTTCAATTATCAGAAAGAAAATGGAAATGGATTATGAAACCAATAGACGATTATTTAAAATAATATTTGAAACCATTTGCATCTCATGAATTATGGTATTTTGGAGTTTTCTCGAATGTTCAAATATTATTTTCCACTCAAGAAAACTGAAGTAGAGGGGATAAGATGACTTCCTCAAAATATAAAAGAGGTGGGAATTTCATTTGAATATTATTTGGAGTTTTTAGAACTTATTTGGTATTTATTCAATTTGAAAAAGTGCATTAAATGCATTAGGAAACTATTTTCAAATTCTTCTATGCTTGATTAAATGTTCACTGTGTTACAGATATTCAGAGATACTTTTAGAAATTATCGTGGTATTTTTTTAGGATTTTGTTTGGTTTCGTTTGGCCTCGGAAAGTTTTTGTAAAAAAAACACACGCACACCCGCGCGCAGGCCCAGCCAGCCATGCACTTCGGCCCGCGGCCTGCTCCCAACGCCCGAAGGCCACCGCTCGCTCGCCTGACCCGCCTCTCCCTCTCGCTCGCATGCAGCTGTCGCTGCCAGGAGGGCCCCACCCCCGTCGTCCCCAACCTCCCGCCTCTCCCGCTCGGGATAGAGCATGAGCGCGCCGCCCGCAACCACTGCACCTCGCCTTCGGGGATAAGGCTAATCCCGCCACCCTGAGCACCCCTCTCTGCGCCTATAAAAGCCTCGGAGCCCCCTCTCTCCATCCTGCCCACTTGCTCGTCCTCTCGCCGCTCCTACCGCCCGCAGTTGCCGCTTGGATCTCGCCGGCTGGAGCTACTTCGCCAGAGAAGCTCGTCGGCCGTAAGCCACTATGAGGCCCCAAACTCTGTCAACTTGTTCCCCTGCTCCACGCACACCTTGTTGACAACTTTTTGTGGTCTAGGGGACACTGGAGCTGTCGCACGGACGACGTCCGAACCGTCGGAGTTTGCCGGAGCGCCACCCTTCCTTCGCTCCGTCTCTATCACCCCAACGCGCGCCGCCTCCACCACCGGACAGCCCCCGACGCACCGGCCCCATTCGTCTTCTTTCCCGCTGCTGAGGACCACCGCAGGCCATCACCCCGTCGCTGCCCAACGCCGCGTCGCCGTCCCCTGCACGTCACCGACACCGACACTGCCGCTCGCTGTGAGCTTCCCCCCGTTCTGTTTGTTTTTTGTTTAAAACGGTTAACCAAGGTTTTATTAAACCATGCGGTTTTAGTGAAAAACCGGTCTCCGATTTTCTTTTTATTTAGCCGCGGTAGTTGTTTTTATTAGTTAGTGGCCGTTTACCATATAGCTGCCGCAGTGAACACTCTCTGGCCTCTCACAGTGCGCCATGTGGCCAGGGACTTGATCGCTATACTTTTCTTCACTGTTAGGTCCCTGTAAATTTTAGTTTAGCCCCTAAACTTAGATTAGCCACAACTTTTTAACCCTAGATCCAAACTCGATGAAACCAGTGGCAAATTCTTTGTATTGATTAGATCTATCCAGTAGTGTCATCTTTATAAACTTCTGTCGGATTCGAATTTGAAATTATTCAGATTTGAATTCAAACTTCAAATGGCCATATCTCCTAAACCGTAGCTCCGATTGGTGTGATTCTTTTTGCACTGTGTCACTATAGCCAAACCCTACCACCTGGACCTTTGTCACTATACTTTTCACACGATTAGTATCTATCCATGATAGTTTTATTACTATGCAAGTATGCACAATAGATCACATCACAATTTTGCACCTTATGTCACTTATTGTTTTGCACCTAGAATTATTTGCATGCAAGTTTTGTGTGTTGGATCCCCATTTGGTTTTCTGAGTCATTTGTGTTGTATGTTATTGCTCTTTGGAATGATTGCTTATGTGAATGCAATGTTTGAATTTATAGATTTTCATCGGAGAGTGACGAATAGTTCTATTAAGTAAATTTCTGAGAGCGATATAATCATCATCAACTATTACCAGGCAAGTTCACATTTGACCATTCTTCCAATTACCTATGTTTTATATTATGCACTTAGTCCTTTTGTGGTAGGATTGCATGGTAGGATTTATTGATGCCAGATGGATATGCCGTTACCTAGTAGTTCATTGAGGTAGGTTTGAATCATATACCTTTGTCACCACCGCGTAAGTTTAATTTTGCCTCGCCAATGTAGACGTGGATTGGGAAGTGTTCATTGTGGGAGATGAGTGAAAAAGTAGTAAGTAGAACCAAGATAACTTAATGAACTACCTGGGCGGAGGTTTGGTTTGAATGGTGGCGAAGTACAGCGGGAGCATGCATGGGAAATCCATGGTGGTGCACCACTAGTGGTCTGTCCGCCCAGGCTCAAAGAGATCAATCGTATTCTCATGTCTAGAAGCTTACGTGTGCAGCCACAAGCCAATATGGGCTCTGGCTTAGTTGAGTAGTTAGTGTGACCCCTTCCGGGATGGGCTAGCAGATGTAGAATGATGTAGGTGTACCGGCCTATCCGTGGGTTAAGGGGGAACATTTTCGAAAGACTATGTCTCGGTCATCCTGTTCTCAAACGCCAGGCAGTGCGAGAATTTCAAGGGAGGCGATCGAGTCTTGTGGGGAAATGTGCCCAAACCTCTGCAGAGTGTTAAAACCTAATCGATTAGCCGTGTCCCCGGTTACGGACAACTTGAGCATCTAGTAGTGGAAATGCTGGGAGATCTCATCACTCTTAATTAAACAGTTGGGTTTTAAATGAAACTTTGGGAATGGATTGAGTTGGGTTTACCAACTCATCCTATGCTGTACAGTAGTGGTGGAATAATATCTTTTATTCTAGGGAAAAAGCTAGCTTTATGCAAAAACTAAACTTAGAGCTTTCCACCAGCCAAATTGCATGTACAGTAGGTTCACTATTCTTATGATGTGACTTGCCAGTACATTCAATGTACTGACCTACAGGGCTGCAACGTCTTATGTTGCAGGGATTTTTTCTACGACGAGTAAGAGTTACGTTGTAGGGTTACGGTCTACACTCAACTTGCCGTTGGCGTTGATGGACTCCACACCCTTATGTTTGTTCCCGCTGAGACTTATGAGGTATATATCAGTTTTACGTTATTTATACATGTGATTGCACTTTGATATATACATTGATGTACTGTGTGTGCCAGCATACTGATCCAGGGATGGCACGGATACACAGAGGCTTGACCGTTTGGGGTCGGGTCGCTACATTATTGCAAAAATCTACAAGTCATCAAAAACCAAGTATTACACGCATGCTCCTAGGGGGATAGATTAGTAGGAAAAGACCATCGCTCGTCCCCGACCACCACTCATAAGGAAGACAATCAAATAACACCTCATGTTTCAAATTTGTTACACAATGTTTACCATACGTGCATGCTACGGGACTTGCAAACTTCAACACATGTATTTCTCAAATTCACAACTACTCAACTAGCACAACTTTGATATCACTATCTCCATATCTCAAAACAATCATCACGTATCAAACTTCTCTTAGTATTCAATGCACTTATATGAAAGCTTCTTATTATGCCTAAAAGCAGATTTCCATGTTGTTCTAAAGGACTCTCAAAACAATATAAGTGAAGCATGAGAGATCAATCATTTCTATAAAATGAAACCACCACCGTTCTCTAAAAGATATAAGTGAAGCACTAGAGCAAAAACTATATAGCTCAAAATATATAAGTGAAGCACATAGAGTATTCTAATAAATTACAATTCATATGTGTGTCTCTAAAAAGGTGTGTACAGCAAGGATTATTGTGGTGAACTAAAAAGCAAAGACTCAAATCATACAAGACTCTCCAAGCAAAACACATATCATGTGGCGAATAAAAATATAGCTCCAAGTAAAGTTACCAATGAACGAAGATGAAAGAGGGGATGCCTTCCGGGGCATCCCCAAGCTTAGGCTTTTTTTGTGTCCTTGGATTTTACCTTGGGGTGCCTTGGGCATCCCCAAGCTTAGGCTCTTGACACTCCTTGTTCCATAATCCATCAAATCTTTACCCAAAACTTGAAAACTTCACAATACAAAACTTAACAAAAAATCTCATGAGCTACGTTAGCGAAAGAAAAGAAAACACCACTTCAAGGTACTGTAATGAACTCATTCTTTATTTATATTGGTGTTAAATCTACTGTATTCCAACTTCTCTATGGTTTATAAATTCTATTACTAGCCATAGATTCATCAAAATAAGCAAACAACACATGAAAAACAGAATCTGTTAAAAATAGAACAGTTTGTAGTAATCTGTAACTAACGCAAACTTCTGGAACCCCAAAAATTCTAAAATAAATTGCCGGATGTGAGGAATTCATCTATTAATCATCTTCAAAAACAATTAACTAAATATCACTCTTCAATAAAAAAAATGGAAGCAATTCTCGTGAGCGCTAAAGTTTCTGTTTTTTACAGCAAGATCAAAAAGACTTTCCCCAAGTCTTCCCAACGGTTCTACTTGACACAAACACTAATTAAACACAAAAAACACAATCAAAACATAGGCTAGATAAATTATTTATTTAATAACAGCAAGGAAAAATATTGGGTTGTCTCCCAACAAGCACTTTTCTTTAAAGCCTTATAGCTAGGCATAAGATTTCTACGATGCTCACATGAAAGACAAGAATTGAAGCACAAAGAGAGCATCATAAAACACGTGACAAATACATCTAACTCTAACATACTTCCTATTCATAGGAATCTTATAGGCAAACAAATTATTAAGGCAAGCAAAAACTAGCATATGCAAGGAAGCGAAAAAATAGCAATCTCAACATAACGAGAGGTAATTTAGTAACATGAAAATTTCTACAACCATATTTTACTCTCTCATAATAATTACATGTAGGATCATAAGCAAATCCAACAATATAGCTATCACAAAACATATTCTTAACACAATCCACATGTATGCAAAGTTGACACTCTTCCAAAATAGTGGGATTAACATTAACTAAAGTCATGACCTCTCCAAACCCACTTTTATCAAAAACTTCATAAGATTGAACATTCTCCAAATATGTGGGATCTAAAGTTGACACTCTTCAAAACCCACTTTCAATATTATTGCAAACATTATAATCAATCTCATATTCATCATGGGGCTTAAATAAATTTTCAAGATCAAAAGAAGAATCACCCCAATCATGATCATTGCAACAACTAGTAGACATAGAAAAACTAGCATCCCCAAGCTTAGGGTTTTGCGTATTATAAGAACAATTGGCATTAATAGAATTTATATTATGATTATTGCAATCATGCTTTTTATTCAAAGATCCATCGTGAATCACTCCATAAAGTACTTCATCACAATTTTCAGATTCACGAATTTCAAGCAAAACTTCATAAAGATAATCTAGTGCACAAAACTCACTAGCAATTTGTTCATCATAATTGGATCTCTTAAAAAGATTAGCAAGCGGATGAAGATCCATAAATCTTAGGTTCTCTGTTTAGCAATAAATAAACAACTATTCCAACCAAACGAGCAAACGAGCCAAGTAAGACATCAAAGCAAACGAAAAGACAAACGGAAAAGGGTGAATGAAATGGCAAAGGTGAAGTGGGGGAGAGGAAAATGAGAGGCAAATGGCAAGGGATAAGAGTTTGTAATGGGTACTTGGTATGCCTTGATTCGTGCGTAGACTCCCCGGCAACGACGCCAGAAATCCTTCTTGCTACCTCTTGAGCACTGCGTTGGTTTTCCCTTGAAGAGGAAAGGGTGATGCACTAAAGCAGCGTAAGTATTTCCCTTGGTTTTTGAGAACCAAGGTATCAATCTAGTAGGAGACCACACGCGAGTCACCTCGTACCTACACAAACAAATAAGAACCTCGCAACCAACACGATAAAGGGTTGTCAATCCCTTCATGGCCACTTGCAAGAGTGAGATCTGATAGAGATGATAATAATAAGATAAATATTTTTGGTATTTTTATGATACAGATTGAAAGTAAAGATTGCAGAATAAAATAGATTGGAAACTTGTATGATGGAAAATAGACCCGAGGGCCATAGGTTTCACTAGTGGCTTCTCTCAAGAAAGCATAAGTATTACGGTGGGTGAACAAATTACTATTGAGCAATTGATAGAAAAGCGAATAATTATGAGAATATCTAGGTATGATCATGTATATAGGCATCACGTCCGTGACAAGTAGACCGACTCCTGCCTGCATCTACTACTATTACTCCACACATCGACTGCTATCCAGCATGCATCTAGAGTATTAAGTTCATAAGAACAGAGTAACGCCTTAAGAAAGATGACATGATGTAGAGGGATAAACTCATGCAATATGATATAAACCCCATCTTTTTATCCTCGATGGCAACAATACAATATGTGTCGTTTCCCTTTCTGTCACTGGGATCGAGCACCGCAAGATTGAACCCAAAGCTAAGCACTTCTCCCATGGCAAGAAAGATCAATCTAGTAGGCCAAACCAAACTGTTAATTCGAAGAGACTTGCAAACTTAAACCAATCATACATAAAAGAATTCAGAGAAGATTCAAATATTGTTCATAGATAAACTTGATCATAAACCCACAATTGATCGGATCTCGACAAACACACCGCAAAACAAGATTACATCGAATAGATCTCCAAGAGAATTGAGGAGAACTTTGTATTGAGATCCAAAGAGAGAGAAGAAGCCATCTAGCTACTAGCTATGGACCCGAAGGTCTGAGGTAAACTACTCACACATCATCGGAGGGGCCATGGAGTTGATGTAGAGGCCCTCAGTGACCAATGCCCCCTCCGACGGAGCACCGGAAAAGGCCCCAAGATGGGATCTCTTGGGTACAGAAGGTTGCGGCGGTGGAAATAGGGTTTCGTGGTGCTCCTGGATGTTTTCGGGGTATGTCAATATATATAGGAGGAAGAAGTAGGTCGGTGGAGCAACGAGGGGCCCACGAGGGTGAAGGGCGCACCCAGGGGGTAGGCGCGCCCCCTGCCTCGTGGGCTCCTTGATTATTTCTTGACGTCCACTCCAAGTCCCATGGATCACGTTTGTTCCAAAAATCACACTCCCGAACGTTTCAGTCCGTTTGGACTCCGTTTCATATTCCTTTTCTACGAAACACTGAAATAGGAAAAAAACAACAATTTGGGCTGGGCCACCGGTTAATAGGTTAGTCCCAAAAATAATATAAAAGTGTAAAATAAAGCCATTAACATCCAAGACAGATAATATAATAGCATGGAACAATAAAAAATTATAGATACGTTGGAGACGTATCAGAACTCCGAAAATTCACCAAAAATCACACAACACTCCTATTGTTCTATGTTGACACGAGAAAAAAACATGAAAGCAATAAGAGGCAATGGATATCGTTTCGTCCCCAAAGGTGGGACGTTCCCTATCGAAAACCATCATGCTTATTGTGAGAAGCTCCAGTTTGTGAGAAGCATATGCCCAAACCTGCCCCAAATGGGACAAAATTTGTACCACGACATATTGATGCTGCACCATGATAGCATGCTGAGTTACATGAATTTCAGACGAGTTTTGGATATACTAGAATTTAAAAACCAGGCATCTCAATGTTTTGCCGGCAATCAATGGTGCCCTGGTATTTGAAATTCATTCCCATTTCTTGCATGGGACCTAAGCATGCACCCATGGACACATATTTGACTTTTCAACCAATTTATATGCACTAGAGCATGCACATGTAGTTCAACTTTGAATTATGCACATCAATGCATTGAAAACTCAGTTAATGCACAAAAATGTCCAAACGAACCCCGAAAAATCACAAAAAATCACACAGCACTCCTGTTCTTCTATGTTGACACGAGAAAAAAAACATGAAAGCGATAAGAGGCAATGGATATCGTTTCATCCCCAAAGGTGGGACGTTCCCTACCGAAAACCATCAGGCTTGTTTTGAGAAGCTCCGGTTTGTGAGAAGCATATACCCAAACCTGCTCCAAATGGGACAAAATTTGTACCACGGCATGTTGATGCCGCTCCATGATAGCATGCCAAGTTTCATGAGTTTCAGACGAGTTTTGGATTTACTACAATTTAAAAACCAGGCATCTCAATGTTTTGCCGGCAATCAACGGTGCCCTGGTGTTTGAAATTCATTCCCATTTCTTGCATGGAACCTAAGCATGCACCCAAGGACACAAATTTGATTTTTCAACCAATTTATATGCACCGGAGCATGCCCATGTAGTTCAAATTTGAATTATGCACATAAATGCATTGAAAACTCAATTAACGCATAAAAATGTCCAAGCGAACCCCGAAAATCACAAAAATTCACACAACACTCCTATTGTTCTATTTTTACATGACAAAAAAACTTGAAAGCAATAAGAGGCAATGGATATCGTTTCGTCCCCAAAGGTTGGACGTTCCCTGTCGAAAACCATCATGCTTGTTGTGAGAACCTCCGGTTTGTGAGAAGCATATACCCAAACCTGCCCCAAATGGGACAAAATTTGTACCACGACATATTGATGCCGCTCCATGATAGCATGCCAAGTTTCATGAATTTCAGGCGACTTTTGGATTTACTAAAATTTAAAGACCAGGCATCTCAATGTTTTGTCGGCAATCAACGGTACCCTGGTGTTTGAAATTCATTCCCATTTCTTGCATGGGACCTAAGCATCCACCCAAGGACACATATTTGATTTTTCAACCAATTTATATGCAGTGGAGCATGTACATGTAGTTCACATTTGAATTATGCACATAAATGCATTGAAAACTCGGTTAATGCATAAAATGTCCAAACGAACCCCGAAAAATCACAAAAAATCACACAACACTCATGTTGTTCTATGTTGACACGAGAAAAAAACTTGAAAGCAATAAGAGGTAATGTATATCGTTTCGTCCCCAAAGGTGGGACATTCCCTACCGAAAACCATCATGCTTGTTGTGAGAAGCTCTGGTTTGTTAGAAGCATATAGCCAAACCTGCCCCAAATGGGACAAAATTTGGACCAAGGCATGTTGATGCCGCTCCATGATAGCATGCCAAGTTTCATGAATTTCAGACGAGTTTTGGATTTACTAAAATTTAAAAACCAGGCATCTCAATGTTTTGCTGGCAATCAACGGTGCCCTGGTGTTTGAAAGTCATTCCCACTTCTTGCATGGGACCTAAGCATGCACCCAAGGACACATATTTTATTTTTCAACCAATTTATATGCACTAGAGCATGCTCATGTAGTTCAAATTTCAATTGTGCACATAAATGCATTGAAAACTCAGTTAATGCATAAAAATGTCCAAACGAACCCCGAAAAATCACAAAAAATAACACAACACTCCTGTTGTTCATGAATTTTAGACGAGTTTTAGATTTATTAGAATTGAAAAACTAGGCATCTCAATGTTTTGCCGACAATCAACGGTGCCATGGTGTTTGAAATTCATTCCCATTTCTTGCATGGGACCTAATCATCCACCCAAGGACAAAGATTTGATATTTCACTGAATTAATATGCACTAGAGCATGCACATGTAGTTCAAATTGGAATTATGTACATAAATGCATTGAAAACTCAGTTAATGCATAAAAATGTCCAAACGAATCCTGAAAAATCACAAAAATTCACACAACACTCCTATTGTTCTATGTTGACATAAGAAAAAAACTTGAATGCAATAAGAGGCAATGGATATCATTTCGTCCCCAAAGGTGGGACGTTCCCTACTGAAAACCATCATGCTTGTTGTGAGAAGCTCCAGTTTGTGAGAAGCATATATACCCAAACCTGCCCCAAATAGGACAAAATGTGTACCACAGCATGTTGATGCCACTCCAAGATAGCATGCCAAGTTTCAGGAATTTTAGACGAGTTTTGGATTTGCTACAATTTAAAAACCAGGCATCTCAATGTTTTCCCGGGAATCAACGGTGCCCTGGTGTTTGAAATTCATTCCCATTTCTTGCATGGGACCTAAGCATGCACCCAAGGACACAGACTTGTTTTTTCAACCAATTTATATGCTCTGGAGCATGCCCATGTAGTTCAAATTTGAATTATGCACATAAATGCATTGAAAACTCAGTTAATGCATAAAATGTCCAAACGAACCCCCAAAAATCACAAAAATTCACACAACGCTCCAATTGTTCTATTTTGACACGAGAAAAAAACTTGAAATAAATAAGAGGCAATGGTTATCGGTTCGTCCCCAAAGGTCGGACTTTCCCTATTGAAACCATCATGCTTGTTGTGAGAAGCTCTGGGTTGTGAGAAGCATATACCCAAACCTGCCCCAAATGGGACAAAATTTGTACCACGGCATATTGATGCCGCTCCATGATAGCATGCCAAGTTTCATGAATTTCGGACGAGTTTTGGATTTACTAGAATTTAAAAACCAGGCATCTCAATGTTTTGTCGGCAATCAACGGTGTCGTGGTGTTTGAAATTCATTCCCATTTCTTGCATGGAACCTAAGCATCTACCCAAGGACACATATTTGAATTTTTAACCAATTTATATGCACTGGAGCATGCACATGCAGTTCGAATTTAAATTATGCACATTAATGCATTGAAAACTCGGTTAATGCATAAAAATGTCCAAACGAACCCCGGAAAATCACAAAATCACAACACTCCTGTTGTTCTATGTTGACACAAGAAAAAAACTTTAAAGCAATAAGAGGTAATGGATATCGTCTCGTCCCCAAAGGTGGGACGTTCCCTACCGAAAACCATCATGCTTGTTGTGAGAAGCTCTGGTTTGTGAGAAACATATACCCAAACCTGCCCCAAATGGGACAAAATTTGTACCACGGCATGTTGATGTCGCTCCATGATAGCATGCCAAGTTTGATGAATTTCAGACGAGTTTTGAATTTGCTACAATAAAAAAACCAGGCATCTCAATGTTTTGCCGGCAGTCAACGGTGCCCTGGTGTTTGAAATTCATTCTCATTTCTTCCATGGGACCTAAGCATGCACCCAAGGACACATATCTGATTTTTCAACCAATTTATATGCACTGGAGCATGCACATGTAGTTCAAATTTGAATTATGCACATAAATGCATTGAAAACTCACTTAATGCATAAAAATGTCGAAACGAACCCCGAAAAAGCACAAAAGTTCACACAACACTCCTATTGTTCTATGTTGACATGAGAAAAAAACTTGAAGCAATAAGAGGCAATGGATATCGTTTTGTCCCCAAAGGTGGGACGTTCCCTACCGAAAACCATCACGGTTGGTGTGAGAAGCTCCGGTTTTTGAGAAGCATATACCCAAACCTGCCCCAAAAGGGACAAAATTTGTACCACGGCATGTTGATGCCGCTCCATGATAGCATGCTAAGTTTCATGAATTTCATACGAGTTTTGGATTTACTAGAATTATAAAACTAGGCATCACAATGTTTTGCCGGCAATCAACGGTGCCATGGTGTTTGAAAGTCATTCCCATTTCTTGCATGGGACCTAAGCATGCACCCAAGGACAAATATTTGATTTTTCAACGAATATATATATATGCATGGGAGCTTGTGCATGTAGTTCAAATCTGAATTACGCACATAAATGCATTGAAAACTCAGTTAATGCATAAAAATGTCCAAACAAACCCTGAAAAATCACAAAAATTCACACAACACTCATGTTGTTCTATGTTGACATAAGAAAAAAACTTGAAAGCAATAAGAGGCAATGGATATCGTTTCGTCCCTGAAGGTGGGGCGTTCCCTATCAAAAACCATCATGCCTGGTGTGAGAAGCTCCGGTTTGTGAGAAGCATATACCCAAATGTGCCCCAAACGGGACAAAATTTGTACCACGGCATGTTGATCCCGCTCCATGATAGCATGCCAAGTTTTATGAATTTTAGACGATTTTTGGATTTACTACAATTTAAAAACCAGACATCTCAATGTTTTGCTGGCAATCAACGGTGCCTTGGTGTTTAAAATTCATTCCCATTTCTTGCATGGGACCTAAGCATGCACCCAAGGACATATATTTGTTTTTTCAACCAATTTTTATGCACTGGAGCATGCACTTGTAGTTAAAATTTGAATTATGCACATAAATGCATTGAAAACTCAGTTAATGCATAGAAATGTCCAAACGAACCCCGAAAAATGACAAAAATTCACACAACACTCCTGTTGTTCTATGTTGACACGAGAAAAAACTTGAAAGCAATAAGTGGCAATGTATATCGTTTCGTCCCCAAAGGTGGGACGTTCCCTATCGAAAACCATTATGTTTGTTGTGAGAAGCTCCGGTTTGTGAGAAGCATATACCCAAACCTGCCCCAAATGGGACAAAATTTGTATCACGACATGTTGATGCCGCTAAATAATAGCATGCCAAGTTTCATGAATTTCAGATGAGTTTTGGATTTACTACTATTTAAAAACCAGACATCTCAATGTTTTGCCGGCAATCAACGGTGCCCTGGTGTTTGAAATTCATTCCCATTTCTTGCATGGGACCTAAGCATGCACCCAAGGACACATATTTGATTTTTAACCAATTTATATGCACTAGAACATGCACATGTAGTTCAAATTTGAATTGTGCACATAAATGCATTGAAAACTCAGTTAATGCATAAAAATGTCCAAACGAACCTCGAAAAATCACAAAAATTCACACAACACTCCTATTGTTCCATGTTGACATGAGAAAAAAACTTGAAAGCAATAAGAGGCAATGGATATCGTTTCATCCCCAAAGGTGGGACGTTCCCTACCGAAAACCATCATGCTTGTTGTGAGAAGCTCCGGTTTGGGAGAAGCATATACCCAAACCTGCCCCAAATAGGACAAAATTTGTACCATGGAATATTGATGCCGCTCTATGATAGCCTGCCAAGTTTCATGAATTTCAGATGAGTTTTGGATTTACTAGAGTTTAAAAACCAGGCATCTCAATGTTTTGCTGGCAATCAATGGTGCCCTTGTGTTTGAAATTCATTCCCATTTCTTGCATGGGACCTAATCATGCACCAGGGACATATATTTGATTTTTCAACCAATTTATATGCACTCGAGCATGCACATGTAGTTCAACTTTGAATTATGCACAAAAATGCGTTAAAACTCAGTTAATGCATAAAAATGTCGAAACGAACCCCGAAAAATCACAAAAAAATCATACAACACTCCTGTTGTTCTATGTTGACACGAGAAAAAAACTTGAAAGCAATAAGAGGCAATGGATACCCAAAGGTGGGACGTTCCCTACCGAAAACCATCATGCTTGTTGTGAGAAGCTCCGGTTTGTGAGAAGCATATACCCAAACCTGCCCCAAATGGGACAAAATTTGTACCAGGGCATGTTGATGCCGCTCCATGATAGCATGCCAAGTTTCATGAATTTCAGATGAGTTTTGGATTTACTACTATTTAAAAACCAGACATCTCAATGTTTTACCGGCAATCAACGGTGCCCTAGTGTTTGAAATTCATTCCCATTTCTTGCATGGGACCTAAGCATGCACCCAAGGACACATATTTGATTTTTCAACCAATTTATATGCATTGGAGCATGCACATGTAGTTCAAATTTGAATTATGCACATAAATGCATTGAAAACTCACTTAATGCATAAAAATGTCCAAACGAACCCCGAAAAATCACAAAAATTCACATAACACTCCTGTTGTTCTATGTTGACACGAGAAAAAAACTTGAAAGCAATAAAGGCAATGGATATCATTTCGTCCCCAAAGGTGGGACGTTCCCTACCGAAAGCAATCATGCTTGTTGTGAGAAACTCCGATTTGTGAGAAGCATATACCCAAACCTGCCCCAAATGGGACAAAATTTGTACCACGGCATGTTGATGCCGCTCCATGATAGCATGCCAAGTTTCATGAATTTCAGACGAGTTTTGGATTTATAAGAATTTAGAAACTAGGCATGTCAATGTTTTGCCGGCAATCAACGGTGCCATGGTGTTTGAAATTCATTCCCATTTTCTTGCACGGGACCTATGCATGCACCCAAGGACAAATATTTGATTTTTCAATGAATTTATATGCACTGGAGCATGTGCATGTAGTTCAAATGTGAATTATGCACATAAATGCATTGAAAAGTCAGTTAATGCATAAAAATGTCCAAACAAACCCTGAATAATTCCAATTCTTTTATGATCACTGCAGATAAAAGGTCTAGAAATTCAAACACCGTCCATGGCCGCTGTGACCCCATTATGTAATTCAAATTAAGACCAAAAATCAAGTAGATCCCACATATTTTATTATAACCAACCGTGTGAGATGCAGCACAAAATATCTTCAGACCGTGTCTGAATAAGGGACCGTGTCTGATGACACTTTGCGCGCCAGTTTTTTGTCTTTAGCGATTCCAAATTTTCGGCTTCCGCAGAAATATCTACCTCCCCTCCCCCTTACCAAAAGCCACATTTCCCCTCTTTCCGCCTTCCTTTCCAAGTTGAAACCTTCACTCCTTTCTTGCAGCGCCGCCGCCTCCTCGTCGGCGACCCTCCTTCGCGCTGCTCGGCCTCGCCTATCCAGGTAGGTAACCACACCCGACCCCCATCCTCCTCCTCCTTTCACATCCACATGCCTCGACCGCCGGCGCGAGCACGACACCTTCCATCCAAATCACCGACCCCTCCACCAAATAAGCGCCGGCCTAAGCCATGGTGCATGCAGTATAGCCAGGACCTCAAGGAGCATTTGGCAGTGGAGAAGCAAATCGCGGACGCACACGCAGATGAGGTCGCGATGGCTGCCATTTGTGCCGACCCCTAGATCTTGGAGGAGCACCTAGCCGTCGAGGCCACCATTGACGCCTCGCGTGCCGATGCCGCGATGCGGTTGGCTGCTTTAAATGACAGTTCGTGGCGTTTTCTCGAGGCCACCATCGGTGCCTTCGACGAAGACTACAAGGTGTTTTCTCAGTGTGCACGCGCTTACCTCATCTCAAGAGCCAGCAGGTTGGTGCCCGGAGCGGCTCAGGCAACTCACCACTACAACAAGGGCACCCATGATGCGGAGGCCTCGCCCTCTTCCATGTCCAAGGAGCCAATCGTCATCGATATCTTCGACAATGAGGAGTAGCTTGTCTTATTAGCTCACTATAAGGACTGAGGGAGTCCTGGATTAGGGGGTGTCCTGATGGCCGGACTATACCTTCAGTCGGACTCCTGGACTATGAAGATACAAGATTGAAGACTTTGTCCTGTATCCAGAAGGGACTTTCCTTGGTGTGAAAGGCAAGCTTGGCGATACGGATATGTAGATCTCCTACCATTGTAACCGACTTTGTGTAACCCTAACCCTATCCGGTGTCTATATAAACCGGAGGGTTTTAGTCCATACAAGAACATACAGAACAACAATCATACCATAGGCTAGCTTCTAGGGTTTAGACTCTCCTATCTCGTGGTAGATCTACTCTTGTACTACCCATATCATCAATATTAATCAAGCAGGACGTAGTGTTTTACCTCCATCAAGAGGGCCCGAACCTGGGTAAAACTTCGTGTCCCTTGCCTCCTGTTACCATCCGGCCTAGACGCACAGTTCGGGACCCCCTACCCGAGATCTGCCGGTTTTGACACCGACATTGGTGCTTCCATTGAGAGTTCCTCTGTGTCGTCGCCATCAGGAAGGATGCCTCGCCTCGTCTTTAAAGACGGCATCGTTGCTAAGGGAGCTTTGGCTGTCGGCCAAACCCTCCGGCTAGGTGGTTTTCTTATGACCACCTGTTCGGCTTCTACACCGACGATGACCTCTCGAGCCATCGAAAACAATCTTCATGTCAGCTTGGAACTTGCCGAGCAGTTAGATCCAATGGAGGTCTCCTCCATAAACGAGCTCTTGGATCGCATCGCCGCCCTAGGAGTCGCTGCGGATTACGACCAGATTGGGCCTAAACCTGATCTGAGAGAGATTAACTCTCCCCAAGTCACCCATCACGTTGCCGTGGTAGAGGGACAGTGCGGCGACCCTTCATCTATCTTAAGGACTAGCTACGTCCGTATTCCCAATCCCTCCAAGCCGGATACCAGCGGAGGGGAGGATATCACTCAAGACCTGAACTTACAGTCAGGCGACGGGCTGGATTCATTGGACAACATCCAGGAATCCAAATTTTCGAGTTCGGAATCTCCTCGGCCTCTGAGCCTCAGATTGGGTGAGGCTTCGGATTTAATTCCACCCACCCACCCAAACACAAGCGATCTATCCCAAATCAGGCAAGAGCCCGAAGAAACAGTACATCATTACTGGGCCAGATTCCTCCTGGTTAGGAACATGATAAGGGACTGCCGCGAGGAAGACACAATCTCAATCTTTTGCAATAATTGCATGGACAAGGGAATCCTCAATGCCATAAGTCACCGTGATATTACACGCTTCGCTGACTTGGCGTCCATCGTACGAAAGTACTGTGCGATGGAAAGCGCCTGGAAAACTGAAATAAAATTTTGGGACGATCCGGCCCTGAATACAAATCCAGTCCGAAATAAAAGGGTGCATCATCGCCAGACACCCGGGTCAAACACCAAAAAGCAAAAACCCTCTACAGGGCATGGAACCGTACTGGAAGGATGGCTCAATGGACCCTGTAAAATTCACAATACAGAGGACGCCACACCAACTCACAGCCTTAGAGCATGTTGGATACTCCGGCAGGTGGCCAAAATTGGCGAAGATCTCCTAATTCCGGAGGCCACAGAAAGCCACCCCAGAGACACCAATACGGTATTAACAGTCTTCGAGACTTTCGCATCAAATAATATGCGAAAAAGGACACTCCGCAGCCTTGCCGAAGTCAACCAAGTAGCAACAATAAACCCATGGAGTGACACGGCTATTACCTTTAACACCAGTGATGAACCTAAATTCCGAATAGCCCGAGCACCAGCCGCATTGGTCCTCAGTCCAATAGTGGACGACTTTCGTCTTACCATGGTACTCATGGACGGCGGCAGCGGATTGAACCTCATTTACGAGGAAACCCTTCAAAAAATGGAAATAGACTGGAACCGCATTGAGCGAAGCAGCACAACCTTTAGAGGAATAATCCCCAGTCGGGAAGCGCTCTATACAGGAAAAATCACACTAGATGTGGTGTTCGGCACGTCGGATAATTACAGATCCGAAGAGGTCACGTTCCATGTGGCTCCATTCAGCAGCGGTTATCACGCTCTGCTAGGGCGGGAAGCATTTACAATCTTCCAAGCAATACCCCATTATGGGTACATGAAGCTCAAGATGCACGGGCCTAATGGGATCATCACTCTTGCTAGTGATCCGGACATAGCACTCCGCGCCGAAAACAAGACAGCCGCACTGGCCCTTGAGGCACTATCCAAAGCCCTAGCGGCTGAGGAACTGACTGCGCTGCGCTCCATGGTGAATAGGGACGAT
Source organism: Triticum dicoccoides (assembly GCF_002162155.2). NCBI lineage: Eukaryota > Viridiplantae > Streptophyta > Magnoliopsida > Poales > Poaceae > Triticum > Triticum dicoccoides. The sequence goes on from NC_041390.1 coordinate 195,162,573, forward strand.
GTGGTACTTGACAAAAGATCCATGTCCACCTCCTTTAAACCGGCGGATGAAATAGTCAAATTCCAGGTCCATCCAACAGACCCCAATAAAACAGCTTCCATCGGGGCACAGTTAAACCCTGATGTAGATGCCGCACTGCGAGAGTTCCTATGAGAGAACCGGGACATTTTCGCCTGGCACCCTTCAAACATGACAGGAATCCCATGCAGGCTGCCCGAGCACAGCTTAAATATCCTAAAAGGATTCAAACCTGTCAAACAAGCTCTTCGGCGTTTTTCCGAACCGAAGAGACATGCCATGGGAGAGGAGCTAGCAAAGATATTGGAGGCCGGATTCATCAGAGATATAAAACATCCGGACTGGCTAGCAAACCTGGTGATGGTACCAAAGAAGGACAAATCCTGGCGCCTGTGCGTTGATTTTAAAGACCTTATCAAGGCTTGCCCAAAGGATCCCTTCCCCCTCCCCCGCATCGATCAAATTATCGATGCTACCGCAGGACACGATTCGTAGTGTTTCCTCGACGCATATTCCGGCTACCATCAAATCAAGATGGCAGAATCAGACCAAGCCGCAACGGCATTATCACACCATACGGCCCATTTTGCTTCAACACAATGCCCTTCGGGCTCAAAAACGCCGGCGCAACATATCAGCGCATGATTCAGACATGTCTGGCAAACCAGATCGGCAAAACAGTGGAGGCATATGTAGATGATGTGGTTGTCAAAACAAGAGATGTCGAATCTCGAGTAGACGACTTGAGGCTCACATTTGATAACCTCCGAACATACGACATCAAGCTCAACCCAGAAAAATGCGTTTTCGGTGTTCCAGCCGGAAAGCTCTTGGGCTTCATTGTATCCGGTAGAGGAATTGAAGCAAATCCAGCCAAGATCCAAGCTCTATCACAATTGGATATCCCAAAAGACCTCAAACAAATACAAAAGTTAACCGGATGCGTGGCGGCTCTAAGCCGCTTTATCTCCCGCTTGGGAGAAAAGGCCCTCCCCCTTTACCGCCTCCTTCGGCGCACCGAACACTTCGAATGGACGGATGCAGCCACAGCCGGACTCGACGAAATAAAAGCCATATTGGCAACAAACCCAGTCCTGGCCGTGCCAAACATTAGCGAACCAATGCTATTGTACATTGCAGCAACACATCAGGTTGTAAGCGCAGTGCTCGTCGTCGAATGAGAAACGGACGGACACAAATTCCCCCTTCAAAAGCCGGTCTATTATGTGTCCACTGTCCTCACTCCATGCAAATCACGGTACCCGCATTATCAAAAGATTGCTTACGCGATATTCATGGCATCCCGGAAGCTACAACACTACTTTCAAGAGTGTTCAATAACAGTAGCCTCGGAAGTACCACTTAACGATATTATAAACAACCGTGACGCAACGGGCCGGATTGCAAAATGGGCCATTGAGCTCCTCCCGTTTGACATAACTTATAAGCCACGGCGAGCCATCAAGTCGCAAGTTTTGGCCGACTTCGTCGCAGAATGGATGGAGGCCGAACTCCCTAAAGAGTACGACACATATTCAAATTGGATCATGCATTTCAACGACTCCAAGATGTTGGCCGGACTAGGGGCTAGCGTCGTTTTGACGTCCCCCACAGGAGACACAGTTCAATACATACTCCAGATTATGTACACAGACTCCAACAATGCAGCCGAATATGAGGCCCTTTTACATGGTCTCCGGATGGTAGTATCCATGGGCATTCAACGCCTAGAGGTGCGAGGGGACTCGAACCTCGCAATATCCCAAATAAATGGAGACTTCGATGCCAAGGATCCAAAAATGGCAGCTTACCGCAACGCCGTCCTAAAAATGTCAGCTCGGTTCGAAGGGCTTGAATTTCACCATATAGCCTGGGAAAATAATCAGGTGGCAGATGTCCTGGCACGCATCGGTGCAAAACGCGATGTAGTCCCCCCCAACATCTTCTTGGAAAGGCTGTTCAAGCCATCTGTAGTATGGGAAGGGGAGCCGAACAATAACAGCCCAGACCCAACCGCACTGCCCGACACCGAACATTCTGACACAATCGGAGGCTCTGCCAATGAAATAACACCTTCAGCCCACGTAATAATGGCCGTCATCGCCCCATGGACAGAACCATTCCTTGCCTACCTTACTAGGCAGGAACTCCCCGAGGACCAAAATGAGGCACGCTGCATAGTGCGGCGATCCAAAGCCTACAAAGTTCACGAGGGAGAGCTTTATAAGAAAAGCACTACCGGAGTCCTTCAAAGGTGCATCTCCGAAGAGGAAGGGCGGAACCTCCGGGCTGAAATTCATGCCGGACTCAGCGGTCATCACACTGCAGCTCGGTCCCTTGTAAGCAAGGCCTTCTGCACAGGCTTTTATTGGCCGACGGCCCGGGCAGACGCCCAGGACCTAGTCCAACGATGCGCCGGTTGCCAACTCTTTGCAAACCAAAGCCATATGCCACCCACTGCCCTCCAAACTATCCCCATCACTTGGCCCTTCGCGGTCTGGGGGCTTGACATGGTTGGACCCCTTAAAGGCGGAACCCACAAGCAAAAATACTTACTGGTCATGGTGGATAAGTTCACCAAATGGATAGAAGCCAAGCCTGTTAAGACGGCCAAATCCGGACCGGTGATAGACTTTATATCTGGGGTTGTACACCGCTACGGCGTCCCCCACAGCATCATCACTGATAACGGCACGAACTTTACGGTCGACGACGTAAAAGTCTGGTGCAAAAACATGGGCATCAAGCTCGATTATGCTTCCGTCTATCACCCACAAACTAACGGCCAGGTCGAACATGCAAATGGTCTTATCATGAGCAGCATCAAACCCAGATTAGTGCGGTCCCTCAAGGAATCTAACACGCACTGGGTAGAGGAGCTCGACTCCGTACTTTGGGGGCTGCGGACCACGCCGAATCGCACCACCGGATACACACCATTCTTTATGGTGTACGGCGCAGAGGCAGTTCTGCCTTGCGACATAATTCATGACTCACCTCGAGTGCGCATGTATGAAGAAAGAGAAGCCGAACTCGATCGGCAGGACAGTTTGGACGCATTGGAGGAGGAGCGTGACGTGGCAAAAGCCCGTTCCGCATTCTATCAACAGCAGGCTCGAAGATACCAAAGCAGAGAAGTACGGGCCAAAAATTACAACGTTGGCGAATTAGTTCTATGCCTGCCGGACAAGAAAAAGGCAAACTCAAGCCCAAGTGGGAAGGTCCTTTCATAATTGACCAAGTCTTGACTGGTGGAGCGTACCGCTTGCGAGATGCATCGGATAACCGTCTCGAGCCGAACCCATGGAACGCAGCCCGTCTCCGAAGATTCTATGCCTTGCGCCAGACTCTGTGTTCGTCTCCTTCCTCTGTCCATTTTTTATACATTGTCTGTCTTACATTTCTCTCCTTCTCCCCTTCCTTTCTCTTATAGCCTTTAAAGGCTCATCAAATGACGTGCTATTCGTACTCATTAAACCTGGGGGCTTCTTTTAATAGAAGCTTATTTATACGGGCTTCATGCCCAACACATGTGTTACACTTCCGCATGTACCTTTTATTTCACCATTATATGCATCGATATGACTTAAGTTTTGGCCAAGCTGGGTTGCCTGGCTCCTGTGCTTACCCCTACGTTCCCGATTATTCGGCTAAGCGGTAAAGGGAGCACCTTTGCGATTGTTACTGCCGGATCAGCCGGATGTGTACCTCAGACTGGGTGAAGCCGAAAGCTAGCATTCTTAAGGGAATATTCGGTCGGTGACCTAAAAGATGATATTTTCACTTACTTATTTATGCGCCCCAGATGCTTTTTCCTGCGTCTTTTTCGCAGAATGGGCATGCACTTTAGGGCATGCCTCCCAGGGAAAGGAACCCCTAACGGAACTATTCTCCCTGGAAGATGTTTCTTACTAACCATGTAATATAACATAACTAGTCAGGCACTTGTCTGTTCACGCACTAATGACCCCTACGCCTGGTCTCCATGCATTCCCCGGTTCTTATATAACTGCATGGGAATTCGGACACACTCCGGACCGTCAAGTCCCGAGGCTGAAGCGAAAAGGTCGGCCATGACAAACGATCTACAATCCGGCTAGAAGGCATTATAAATGTCAATTAAATTACGTAGTCATTCTGACTGATTGTATTCCTCTTCAATACCATCTAACAGGTTGTCTAATTTACAGTCCTGCTGGGAATACTTTGCGGCCAATTCTACTTGGCCGTACACTAAGCTTACAGGGATCTCCTTCCCATCGGGCCCCACAGGACCGACCTCGGCCATGTGGTTGGGGTCAGCCTTGGTGTACCGCGTCTTCACCATAGCCCAGGCCTCTCTAGTGCCTTGACGGCAGGCTGTTGTCTTCCACAATCGGAAGCGCCGCTGTGCTCCCTTTAGCTTCTCCGCAAGCTCTCCAAGACCTTCGGGCATGGAGATGGATGGCCACAGGGCCTGGGCGACGCCTTGCATCGCCTTCCGAACTCGCTCGAGCAGTTGCGAGAGCTTGGGAAGAAGGTCACCTGTAGAACCGGGCATCTCCTCTGCAGGACGACCTGTTAGCACACTTATAGACATTACTCTGTTAGTCGACTTCCCCGCCGAACTTTTTTTCAAAGGTTCGTTCAAGCACTTACTAAATATGTCGCGCTGAAGCCGCTGATTCTCCTTAACGGAGTCTGACAGCTGGGCATGAACATCTTTCAGGTCGACGCCCAGCTTGGTGTTGGCATCTTGGAGATTGTTCTTCTCCCGCCTCACCTTTGTCAGCACCTTCTCACCAGCCTTCAGCTGGCGTAGGAGGTGTTGCCTTTCCGGATTCAATCCGGCGCCATCTGCAATTTCATTTGTCAGATTCACACCCATGCCGTGCTTCGCAAAATACTTATCTTTCGAAGTGTATATTACCAGAGGGGGTCTCCTTGGGCTCCCCTGCCGCGGCTAGTGGGGCCTCAAGTTGGGCTTTGCACTCTTCCAGCTCCTTGGACAGTAGGGAATTCTTTTCTGTAAGAACCTGCATAACAAATGATCCTTAAATCAGTCATTCTAACTATTTCAAGTCTCGGGGGCTACTGGCATATATATATAATTACCAAAATTTTCTTACCCGTATGTCTTTTACATATTGCTCCGTGGCTCTGGCTAGACCATTTTGAGTGGCACGGAGGTGCGCATCTCCCAAATTAAAGGCATCTAATGCCTCTTGGAAAAAACAAGCGTCGCGAAGAATTGTCTGGCGACGCCTGTGGTTCATGGCACTCTCCACCTCAGAGTGGGTGGCAGACAACCTGTCCACATCCTCCGTCGGAGGAGCGTCCGGTGCGCGCCTTGTGTTCGCCCCCACCTCCGGACCAGGCTTTGGAGCCTGGCTGGTGGAGGCGCGATTGGCAGCCTCTCCGGATATAGTTCGGCAAGGTCTCTTTGTCCTGAAGAGAGCACGAGTGTTAATATGCCTTGAAGGTATAACACCTGGATAAGGGGGCGTGCCATACCTTTGCGCTGACGCCTCGGTCCGGACTGCACCTCTTTTCTGCCCACGGGGCCCTGCGGCCCCTCGTTGGCTTGTCGCCGCAGGTTCGGCCTCTCGTCTCAAAAACCTCCCCTGCAAAGTTCGGTTGTAATCAGGAAACCGAAAACATGAGAGGGCGGACCCCTATTCGGGGTACTGGGACTTCGATCTCAGTTACCTGGGAGGCCGGGATTAGCCTTGGGTAATCGGCTGTAATGGCCACCAAGGTGTTGTCCTTGCTCAATTGATGGAACACTCCATCAATCAGCTCCATAGATAAGTCTGGATCCTCTTGAGAGGCCGGGCCGAGGGACCGTCCTGGGTCCTCGGGTTGTGGAGGAGGGCTGTTCATTTCTTTAATAGCCTGGCGCAGCTCCTCTGTTGAAGTCGTTAGACTGAATATTTAACAATGGGAATATAAAACGAATGGGCAGGTAAATGTGACCACTTAACCAGCTTGGGGGATTGTACATAAAAAATCCACCCTTTGGGTCGACGCGGAGAAAATCCTCCTCTTCTCCCTTGTACAAAGCGGACAAGGTCTTTGTTAGAGCCACAGCCGAATCCGTCCCCTTACGGCCGTAGCGGGTGGCGTCGTCCTCCCCGTTGAAGTCCAACATGGGGTGGCCTCTGTACTGTAGCGGCTGCACCCCTCGCATGATGCATGCGGCCATGACCCCGATCATGGTCAGTCCGGAATGAGCTAACAATCTTATCTGGCCCATCAGGTAACGGACGTCCTTGTCACTTTCCCTCTGAGGGATCCGTGGATGCCAACTTAGTCGCTTCTTTAGTGGAGCACTGTCAAACTCAGGGAGGCCGATCCGGACAGGATCCGGCAGCGGGACGTCCTCTATGTAAAACCATTCCGAAGACCAGTCCTCGGACGCCTTCTTTGGGGTTCCGGATAGATATCCGGTCCCGGCGATGCGCCACACTTCGGCTCCGCCCACTTGAAATATCGACCCCTTCTGAGAACGGGGCACAAGGCAGAATAGCTCTTTCCACAGCCCGAAATGAGCCTCAACACCCAAGAACAGCTCGCAGAGGGCTATGAAGCCCGCGATATGCAATACGGAGGCAGGCGTGAGATTGTGTTGCTGGAGGCCATAGAGCTCCAGGAGCCCCCGGAGAAATGGATGGATTGGAAATCCGAGCCCTCTTATTAAATAAGGGACGAGGCACACCCGCTCTCCTTGGGAGGGATTAGGGGCACTCTCTGCTTGCTCTACGCCATTATAGATGGCAAGACCGGCTCGAACCGGGACCATATAGGCCGGGGGGATAAATCCCTTGGTCTGGAGCGTCACTAGCTTGCTATGCGGGATGGAGCATCTCTCCCAATATCCAGGCTGAGGGCTGGAAGGGCGAGAGGAGGAGTTGCGACGGCTGGCCATGGTGGTATGGACCTTTGTCGGATGCGCTCTGATGAACACTCGCGAAGGGGAGAAGGTGTGGTTTGGATCTAAATCCTCGTCCCCTTAAATGGGCGGCTCATTTACGCGGCTAGGGGTGTGGATGTAAAAACACTCAGACTTTTCATATTCGTTTGACATGTGGGAGACGGCCATTGGGCGTAGAAGCCGAGGAGCGCAACATTTACAAGAAACCAGACTTTATTCAACAGGTACACGGAATTTGGAGGAGAACCGGCCTTGCAATGCCGAAGACAATCTACACGCCAGACTCATCATCATTGAAGCCTGGTTCGGGGGCTACTGAGGGAGTCCTGGATTAGGGGGTGTCCGGATGGCCGGACTATACCTTCAGCCAGACTCCTGGACTATGAAGATACAAGATTGAAGACTTCGTCCCGTGTCCGGAAGGGACTTTCCTTGGCGTGGAAGGCAAGCTTGGCGATACGGATATGTAGATCTCCTACCATTGTAACCGACTTTGTGTAACCCTAACCCTATCCGGTGTCTATATAAACCAAAGGGTTTTAGTCCGTAGGACAACATACAGAACAAACCATAGGCTAGCTTCTAGGGTTTAGCCTCTCCGATCTCGTGGTAGATCTACTCTTGTACTACCCATATCATCAATATTAATCAAGCAGGACGGAGGGTTTTACCTCCATCAAGAGGGCCCGAACCCGGGTAAAACTTCGTGTCCCTTGCCTCCTGTTACCATCCGGCCTAGACGCACAGTTCGGGACCCCCTACCCGAGATCCGCCGGTTTTGACACCGACAAGGACCCATGTTCAGTTTGCTAGCTACTGCCTTTCCTTAACAAATTCTAGTGAATTGTGCTATCTACTTTTACCATGCAATCTTCTGCTATAGTGTATATGTTCTATATGTCATGTAGTGTGGTGTTCAATTAACTGCTTGGTTCAATTCTGCAAATGTGATGTTCAATTCTTCAGGGTGCAATATTTTCAAGTTGTTAATCATGCTTGGTTTGGTTAACTGTCTGATCTACTATTAGGAGTATGATATATTGTTCAATTGGTGTTTAGTTAACTGCTTGGTTCATTTGTTGTGGCTTGGTTCACTTGCTGTGGTGTTTAGTTAACTGCTTGGTTCAATTCTGCAATGCGATGTTCAATTGTTGTGGCTGCATTCTATTATTGTATACCATGTGAGGAATAAATCGAATTTGGCTGTACTAAATACATAAGAAACAAATACAATTGCTATATTTCCAAGTTGTTAAGCATGCTTGGTTTGGTTAACTATCCGATCTTCTATTAGGAGTATGTTATATTGCGCAATGTGGTGCTCAGTTAACGTTTGGCTCATGTGTTGTGGTGTTTAGTTAACTGCTTGGTTCAATTCTGCAATGCGACATTCAATTGGTGTGGCTGCATTCTGTTATTGTATACCATGTGAGGAATAAATCAAATTTGGCTGCACTTAATACATGAGAAACATATACAAATGCTATATTTCCTAGTTCTTAATCATGCTTGGTTTTGGATAAATAGGTTTTCCATGTGGCTTGAATTAATCTGATGAATCTGCAATGTGCTTATTTATCATCAACATATTTTACTGATAGCATGCGAACCCTTACTTAACCTGATGACTAACTACCTTGTATGTGTTGCAGAGAAACAATGGGAAACACTGAGGTTTACAAGATGGTACTAACTATTATACCTTGCCTTTTTGTATTCCTTTGCCCCATTTCCAATATAGAGAAGATATTTATACACATCCTTGTTTTCAGGCTTCACTGATGATTACCTCTCAAACCACCTCTGTGGTCAGGATGCGAGGAAAGTTTTCATACAATACCCACGGTTCAATATTGAAGTGTTCCTGAAGAGGTCGAAGGATGGACAGTCAATCATCCACAGGCACTAGCCTAAAGTTGCAAAGACCTTCAACATGAATGAAGGATCAATATTCGCCTTCTGCTTCAACAGTTTTCCAGATGAGATGCATCTCTCTATGTACCGTCTATGATACTAATTTCGAAAGGTTCTGGATGTTGCATGTGAAACGTGCTGCTGGTGCAGTTGTGTAATGGGGTAGCTGAGTGCTTAAGCTATATCATGTTGTACTCTGATGTATTTCAATTATGAAATCCTGCTTCCTTAATATGGAAATGGAATATATTATGTGCTTAATATGAATGTCAATTAGATTAGTAAATGGATTATTAATAATAGGGAAATTAGCCTGCTAATTGGGTTTTCCTATTGCAAATGGTTATGAGAAACCACCGTGGGCGATGACCTCAAGCAACGCACACAGTTTCTAGGAATAAACCATGTTGGATCAATGAACAATCACACACGACATTCTCTTCAAAACTGTTTGTGTTACGCCACCTTGCGCAAACGTTTTCCTTGTAGTGACTATGTGGGATGTATATACGAACGGAAACGTTTAGTGGCGACTGACTGTGTGGGATGTACTTACGACCGGAAATGATTTCGCTTGTATAATTTTATTTTTTGAGCACTACTGTAAGTATTTTTGTATTTGAGTGCTCGCTGGTCGCACACGACCTCATTTTGCCGAGCGTGTGTGCCAGGAGGGCATATACCCAACGGTTTCTGGGTCATGTGGGAAGGACCCCCCTATCGCCCACACTCACTTGGCGACGGTTCCGAATGCCATCGCGGAAAGGGGTTAAAAACCGTTTGTTTAGGACTGACGCGCACCAGTGACACCATTACGCTGTGGTGTTCCAGGTGGCGTGAGTTGTGAAACAATTCCACATTGTTTAAATGGAGGCCAAACATGTAACTCAAATATTCACCTCCACGATCTGATCGTAGAAACTTTATTTTCTTGTTACGATGATTTTCTACTTCACTCTGAAATTCTTTGAACTTTTCAAATTTTTTAGACTTGTGTTTCATTAAGTAGATATACCCATACCTACTCAAATCATCTATGAAGGTTAGAAAATAACAATACCCGCCGTGTGCCTCAATACTCATTGGACCGCATACATCGGTATGTATTATTTCCAATAAGTCATTATCTCGCTCCATTGTTCCGGAGAACGGAGTTTTAGTCATCTTACCCATGAGGCATGGTTCACAAGTATCAAATGATTCAGAATCAAGTGACTCCAAAAGTCCATGCGCATGGAGTTTCTTTATGCGCTTTACACCAATATGACCTAAACGGCAGTGCCACAAGTATGTTGCACTATCATTATCAACTTTGTATCTTTTGGCATCAATATTATGAATATGTGTATCACTACGATCGAGATTCAACAAGAATAGACCATTCATCAAAGGTGCATGACCATAAAAGATGTTACTCATATAAATAGAACAACCATTATTCTCCGACTTAAATGAATAACTGTTTCACATCAAACAAGATCCAGATATAATGTTCATGCTCAACGCTGGCACCAAATAACAATTATTGAGGTCTAAAACTAATCCCGAAGGTAGATGTAGAGGTAGCATGCTGACGGCGATCACATCAACCCTGGAACCATTCCCGACGTGCATCGCTACCTCGTCCTTAGCCAATCTATATTTATTCCGCAACTCTTGTTTCGAGTTACAAATATGAGCAATCGAACCGGTACCAAATACCCTGGCGCTACTACGAGCATTAGTAAGGAACACATCAATAAAATGTATATCAAATATATCTTTGTTCACTTTGCCATCCTTCTTATCTGCCAAGTATTTGGGGCAGTTCCGCTTCCACTGACCATTTACTTTGCAGTAGAAGCACTCAGTTTCAGGCTTGGGTCCAGCTTTGGGCTTTCACGGGAGTGGCAAATTGCTTGACATTCTTCTTGAAGTTCCCTTTATTTCCCTTGCCCTTTTTCTTGAAATTGGTGGTCTTGTTAACCATCAACACTTGATGCTCCTTCATGATTTCTACCTCCGCCTATTTCAACATCGTGAAGAGCTTGGGAATCATTTTCGTCATCCCTTGCATATTATAGTTCATCAAGAAGACTTTGTAACTTGGTGGCAGTGACTGAAGAACTCTGGCAATAACACTCTCAACTGGAAGATCAATTCCTAGCTGAGTCAAGTGGTTATGATACCCAGACATTTTAAGTATGTGTTCACTGATAGAACTATTCTTCTCCATCTTACAGCTAAAGAACTTGTTGAAGACTTCATATCTATCAACCCGGGCATTTGTTTGAAATATTAACTTCATCTCTTGGAACGTCTCATATTCTCCATGGCATTGAAAATGCTTTTGAAGTCTTGGCTCTAAGCTGTAAAGAATGGCACACTGAACTATTGAGTAGTCATCAAATCAAGCCCGCGAGACATTCATAACATCTGCTTCAGCTTCTGCTGCATGTATGTCATCTAGTGGTGCATCAAGAACAAAATTCTTCTGTGCAGCAATGAGGATAATCCTTAAGTTACGGACCCAGTCCATGTAGTTGCTACCATCATCTTTCAACTTAGCTAACTCTAGGAAAACATTAAAATTCAAGGGAACAATAGCATGGGCCATTGATCTACAACATAGATTTGCAAAAACTATTAGGTCTAAATTCATGATAAATTTACTTCAATTAATCAAATTACTAATGGACTCCCACTTAACTGAACATCCCTCAAGTTGTCTAAGTGAAACATGATCCAAATCAACTAACCCAAGTCCGACCATCACGTGAGATGGGGTAGTCTTCAATGGTGAACACCTCTTTGTTGATCATATCTACTATAGGACTCATGTTCGACCTTTCGGTCTCCAGTGTTTCGAGACCATGTCTACACATGCTAGGCTCGTCAAGTTTAACCCAAGTATTCTACACGTGCAAAGCTGGCTTACACCCGTTGTATGTGAACGTAGAGTCTATCACACCCAATCATCACAAGGTGCTTTGAAACGATGAACTTTAGCAATGGTGCATACACGGGGAGAACACTTTTATCTTGAAATTAAGTGAAGGGATCAAGTTATAATGCTGTCGTCGTTCTAAGCAAAATAAGATGCATAAAGGATAAACATCACATGCAATCAAAATATGTGACATGATATGTCCATCATCGTCTTGTGCTTTTGATCTCCATCAAGCAACGGCATGATCTCCATCGTCACCTGTGCGGCACCTTGATCTCCATCGTTGCGTCGGGGTCGTCACACCAACTATTGCTTCTACAACTATTGCTAATGCATAGTGATAAAGTAAAGCACTTACATGGCGCTTAAGTGATTGACACACATGCCATACAACAATTAAAGACAACCCTAAGGCTCCTACCTGTTGTCATACTCATCGACATGCAAGTCGTGAACTTATTACAAAACATGATCATCTCATACATCAACATACATCAAATCATATCTTGACCATATTACGTCACAACATGTCCTGCAAAAACAAGTTAGACATCCTCTACTTTGTTGTTGCAATTTTTATGTGGCTGCTATGGGCAACTAGCAAGAACCGTTCTTACCTATGCAAAACCACAATGGTGACTACCAAGTTACTATTTAACCTTCTGCAAGGACCACCGTAGTCAAATTCGATTCAACTAAAGTAAGAGAAACAGACACCTGCCAGCCACCTTTATGCAAAACAAATTGCATGTTAGTTGGTGGAACCAGTCGCATGTATGTGGAAATGTAAAGTTGGTCCGGGCCGCTTCATCCCACAATGCCTCCGAATCAAAATAAGACATTGGTGGGAAGCAATGTGAACATCACCGCCCACAACTCCTTTGTGTTCTACTCATGCATACCATGTATGCATAGACCTGGCTCATGATGCCACTGTCGGGGAACGTTGCATGGAAAGCAAAAAAAATTCTACGCACACGCAAGATCTATCCATGGAGATGTATAGCTACGAGAGGGGGAGAACATGTACATACCCTTCTAGATCGCTAAGCGGAAGCGTTTATCAATGCAGTTGATGTAGTCGTACACCTTCACGTTCCGTCCTGATCAAGTATCGAACGTTCGGCACCTCCGCGTTCAACATGCATTCATCTCGATGACGTCCTTGCGTTCTCGATCTAGCAAGAGAGGCGAAGTAGTAGATGAGTTCCGGCAACACGACGGTGTGGTGTTGGTGGTGGTGAAACTATTTCCGCAGGGCTTTGCCAAGCACAACGGATTTAGGATGAAGGATGAACTAGAGGGAGAGGGGGCATCAACACACGGCTTGGTGAATCGTGGTGCCCCCCAGGGGCTAGCCCTGCTCCTCTATTTATATGTTGAGCCCTGGGGTCATTTCTTGGAGAAAGAGCCTCCTCAAAGTCGGTTTGGAATGCAAGGAAGAGTCCTTCTCGGTTTCTAGTACCAGACGCAATGGTCGTCGATGTCTGGCCCGGACGCCAGGGGCCTCGGTGTGTGGCCCAGCGCCAGCCGCTAGGGTCCCTGGCGTCTGGTCCCTGACTTCCGCAAAACTTCCTTTTGCATCGACCTAAAGCCCCATGGGCCTTACCCCTTGGCCCAACCATATCATCCTATATATCAATCTTTACCTCTAGACCATTCTGGATCTCCTCGTCATGTCCGTAATATCATCCGGGACTCCGAATAACATTCGGTCACCAACATACATAACTCATATAATACTATATCGTCAACGAATGTTAAGTGTGCAAGCCCTATGGGTTCGAGAATGATGTAGACATGAACGAGATGCTTCTCCGGTCGATAACCAATAGCAGGACCTGGATGCCCATATTGGTTCCTACATATTCTACGAAGATCTTTATCGGTCAAACCTTTATGACAACATACGTAGTTCCCTTTGTCTGTCGGTATGCTACTTGCCCGAGATTCGATCGTCGGTATCTCCATACCTAGTTCAATCTTGTTGCCGGCAAGTCTCTTTAGTCGTTCCATAATACATCATCTTGTAACTAACTCCTTAGTTACTTTGCTTGCAAGCTTCTTGTGATGTTGTATTACCGAGAGGGCCCAGAGATACCTCTCTGTCACACAAAGTGATAAATCCCAATATCGATCCATGCCAACTCAGCAGACACCTTCTGAGATACCTTTAGAGCACATTTATGATCACCCAGTTATGTTGTGATGTTTGATAGCACACAAGGTATTACTCCGTTACCCGGGAGTTGCATGATCTCATGGTCGAAGGAATATGTATTTGACATCAAGAAAGCAGTAGCAATAAACTGAACAATCATATGCTATGCTAACAGATGGGTCTTGTCCATCACATCATTATCCTAATGATGTGATCTTGTTATCAAGTGACAACACGTGTCTATGGTTAGGAAACCTTAACCATCTTGTGATCAATGAGCTAGTCTAGTAGAGGCTCACTTGGGACAAGGTATTTGTTTATGTATCCACACATGCATTTAAGTTTCTAGTTAATACAATTATAGCATGATTAATAAATATTTTATCATGATTAAGGAAATATAATAATAATCACTTTGTTATTTCCTCTAGGGCATATTTCCAACATGTTGACATGGTCGAGTATACATAAGTATATCTGTTTTTTTAGCCGAAGCCATATACTGATATTTGTTTGATATCTTCTTTTAAAAACTAGGTATTGCCCGGCCTTAGAATAAGGCCCTTAAGTTAAGGTTTAGAGCAAGCATAATAGGAATGTAAAGGCTCCATATGGAGGTAAGCGCAAGTGGAAGTAACGTTTTACAAGGCCAACAATGACCCATCTCGCGACGCAGCGCGTAACATGACGAAAGTTTGTAGCAACCTCCAGGATGATTGCCGTTGCATGTGATGGTAGCAACACCAAGGACCATAGCCGCCCTAGCTCCTATTATCGACCCTTGATGCCTCTTGAAGCTGATTACACTTGTCACGAAAGTTGTTGATGAGGCTGTCAAGCCAAACACAGTCCCATCGTCTCCCTAGAGCTCTTCGTAGCCGCAATAGGATCACAATTTTATAAATTACATCAGTCGGGTGTTTGAATACAACTCCCTCGATCAGAGCTTTGTTGTGAGAGTTCCATAATGAGCTTTGTTGTGTGCATTCCATAATGCCCAAGACATGGCACCCATCCCAATCCACGCAATTCTAGCGTCTTTGGCCGACATGTTGGATATGAGCTAAAAAAGACCGTTGAAACTCGCGGGATTCCAATCATCACATCCGGTCGTCTCACGAATCACACTCCAAATGAACCGAGCCACAGTAGTACATCGGAAGAGTATGTGGTTACTATCCGCATCCATCCGACAACAAGGGCACTTCCCATCGCCCAAGCCATTTGGTTTCCTAACTTGGTCACCATTGTATTCTATTCCGAGCTAATTTCTATAGAAAGATTTTACCCAAAAGGCTTTTGCCCTGCTTTATAAATAAAGCAAACCGCTAGAACGATCCAAAATATAGACCACACCCAAGTTCACACATGCACACACACACACAAACACAATGAATACCAAGTGCAGGATACAACCGAGGGCACAACTCAACAAGCCCTAGAAAATAAAAAACAACACGAATAACACAATGAAGGCGAGAAGACTAATCCGGCTCTAGAGGCGGCGGCGGGAGCGGAGGCGACAAGCGAAGGGCCATCGCATGTAGATATGCAATGATGGAGGTGATGGCATCCTGGTCCGTGGGCGGCTAAGCGGTCGCCAAAGCTGGAAGAAGCCACACATTTTAAAGACTGCGTTAGTAGCACGTCGGAGAGGCACACGCTGGATGACTAGCCGGTTGCGAACGGTCCACAGTGTCTAGTCCGTAACTCTATGCAAAACCACCTAATGTGGTAGGCAGGAGGAGACATGGCCTGGATTTCGTCGAACATGTCTGGGAAGTTGGAGTTGCACCACCGACCACCAACGGCCTCCCGAAAGCAGCTCCAAAGAAATTGGGCCGTAACATAGGAGAAGAAGATATGGTTTGAGTCCTCGATCGTCCCTCAAAGGGGACAAGTGCCATCGCAAGGGCTATGCCGCTTGAGAACCTCGACGCTAGAGGGAATGCGTCCCCCGATCCATTGCCACGGGAATATCCGGAGCTTCAGGGGGAGCCTAGTCTCCCAAATCTGGGTGGAGGGAGCTGTGGCGGGGGTAGGAATAATGGACTGGCATAGCGATTTTGTGGAGAACTGAACAGACGGCTCCAAGCGCCAGGAGATCTGGTCGGTCGAGATGTCAACGTCCGGGTGTGTAGCGAAATGCAATCCAAAAGGTCGTGCCATTCTGCTGACTCAGGGGGTCCAAATGGTCTACGAAATGCCAAGCGCCCTAAGTCAGGAAGGGTCACCTAGATGGACACATAGGAACCGCTGTTATCGAAAACAGCCCGGGGAACCTGGCTGTGAAGAGGATTTCCCCTGCCCACCTAGCGAACCAGAATATGGTCGACATAGCAGAGCCAACCGCAATTGAGGTCCCGAGGCGTAGGACCGGAAGCAGCTGAATGATGGACTGCCAGAACTGTAAGCCACCCGAGCGTTAGCAGAACACAAGCGGCTGGCCGTGAAGATACTTAGCCCGGATGATTGTAACACCCCATATGTAAAACTTCCCTATATGGAGATGTATCCAACCTTTTCATGTTCAATAACAAGTGGTTTCATCTTTTGGGTTTCCTTTTTGGGTTTTGTTTTGTTCCTCATTGCTTTGTCTTGTCATTGTTTCTCATATTTCTTTTGCCTTTCATTGTTGCATCATGGCCTCCTCATATGTTGCATTGTGCTTGGTGTCATTTTACTTGTCATCATCTTCATGTGCATCTACATGTGTAGCACATTGTATTGTGGCATGTTCCATGTGGATCCAGGCATCATCTTTTCCCCTTCACTCGTCACCACCTCTCCTTCTCTTTTCTTTCCTTTTGCAAGTGCCATTTTACCCTCCTCCATAAATGTTCATCTTTGCACTCATAATTCATCCACCTCATCATTAACCTCTCTGCCAAATTTAAGCTCATTTGGAGTTGGGCTGGTTAGGTTAAAAAATGCTCCAAGTTTAAATTATATTCAAACTTGTTTTATTTTTCTACCTCTAAAAATGCCCAACTCAATTTTATCAAATAGTGGGTATTTTCAGGGTCATGAGAATATTTTTATTTTCATTTTGCCTCTCTCCTTTGTCCCTGGCCTTTTCAGTTTATTCTCCGTTTGAAGAAAATATCAAAGAAAAGGAAAGGGCTCACCTCTCCTCACCTGGGCCTCCCGCAGCAGCGCCCCTCCAGGCCAGTCCAGCAGCAGCAGCAAAGCAGGCCGGCCCATCTGGCCCCGCGCCCCGCAGCCCACCTGGACCCGCGCGTCACCCCCTCACAGCCTTTTCTCACCCGCTCGCCCGCACACCCCCTTCGGCTCCTCGACACATGGCCAAGGCAGGCCCACTGGTCAGGGACCCCGCCCGCGTTCTAACCCACCATTTCTTCCTCCTCGGTCCCCCACTCTCAGCGCCCGCACATGGCCGCTGCCGAGAGCACGCGAGCCTGTTCCGCTCGTCCTAGCCTCCCATAAAACCCCTTTCCTTGTCCACCCACTCCGCTAGGGTTCCCTCTCCCCCTCGCCGCCGCCAGGCCACCATAACCCCCAGATCCGCCGTCTCCGTCGTGTCCGAGCACATCCAGGAGTGCGTCATCGTCGCCGGCGTGCTCCCTATCGACCTCCGCCCTGCCTACCGTGTCTGTCATCTTCCCCATCGTCGACGAAATCCACGACGTTGACTACATGCAGCCGGAACCCGCTGCTGCGTTGTCTTCGTCCTCGTCTTCGACTCCGGCCACCGCACGTGTTCGATCATCGCCGTCGCCGTCTCCGACCTGCTCTCGAGTAGCCAAGCACACCACCATGCTTGTGGTGAGCATGCGAACCTCCCCGTCCCCATGTCTTTTGCATGCTCTAAGCGCGTCGCCGTCCGTGCCTGACCCCGCCGCTGTCGGACCTCGTCACTGACGAGTGCTCCGGCCTCACTAGCCCACCACTCATGTCCACCGCGTACGCCGTGCCGCGTAGCATCCAGCAGTGCACGTAACTTCTCGCCTAGCCCCTCGCATAGCCGCGTTTGTCTCCGTCATCGTCCAGAGCGTGTAGTGGAACCCGCGGGTGCGGGATCCTAGGGAGACCCCGTTGCACCCCGCCGCCGCGTCTTTTGGTCGCCGAGAGGCTCCGACGAGCTCTCCGCCGTCTCTGCACCCCGGCGAGCCCCTCCTCTGTTTCCCCTGCTCGAGCCCGCCATGTGGACCCTATGGTACCCACCCGTCAGCCTCTCAGGGACCAGGTCCCACCTGTTACCCCCTCTCCCTTTCTTTTCTTTTTCTTTTGTTTTAAATTCCAGGAATATTCCGTTTCTGGCATAGGAATCATTCCATTTCGGGCTAGTTCATTTCTGGACATTTCCCTTCAGGGAAAATGCCAATTCTATCAATAGCCATTTTTGGCATGTTTCAACTTATAGCATTTGTGATGTTTTTTCTACAGTAACCCCCACATATTATATATGTTTTGGGATAGAAAAATCCCACCAATCCAGTGGTGGCATTAGTTTTTGCATTTGAGCAAGTTCATGAACATGTCATTTTACATCATGTTACTGTTTTGGCATTTTTGTGTGTTTTAATTCAAGCATGCTATGAGGTTGTTTTGTACATGGATAGCTTCATTTTCATGCCTACTTCATGCTAGATTTTATTTCATGTCATTTAGTGCACTGTGATGAGTGCCACAAGCTTGCATCATGAATCTGCATATTGCCATGACATGAATTCTTCTAAGTCTATTATCAGCCATATCATTTGCCATGTTTGCCTTGATGCTACCAACCTTTCTATGGGTTTTTGGACCAAGTACAGTAAGGGAGATTTATTAAGTGCATTTAGTACTATCATGGCATGATCTTGTGTAATGTAATATGTTCCTATAGCATATACTTTGCTATGCATACACTTTGCTACCTGATGCTATTTCTGTCTTGATGCATGAATTTCTGCTAAGTCTGATAAGCTATTAACTTTTGCATTCTTGCCATGCTGTTTTAGACTTGTTCTAGGGGTTTCTAGTAGTAGCTCAGTGTTCATGATTTGTAGAGCTTCACCTGTACTTCACTGCCATGTACTGTGTTTTCATGTTTGGGTGCTCAGTGCTCAGTGCTCATAACCATATCCTACCCATAAGCTTAAATAGTCTTGATCTCGTGGGTTTTGAGATTGTCGAGTCCTCGTGACTCAAAGATACTACCAAAATAGTTGCAGGTGCCGATGTTACCGATGCAGGTGATGCAACCGAGCTCAAGTGGGAGTTCGACGAGGACCTTGGTCGTTACTATGTTTCATTTCCTGATGATCGATAGTGGCGCCCAGTTGGGGACGATCGGGATTAGCAGTTGGGGTTGTCTTCTTTTCCCTGTGGATTCGTGCGTAGTTGGACTATGTGTGTACTCTGAATGATGTATGAATTATTTGATCATTGTGTGACGTGGCGATTGTAAGCCAACTATTTATCTCTATCCTTGTTCATTACATGGGATTGTGTGAAGATGACCCTTCTTGCGACAAAACCAAAATGCGGTTATGCCTCTAAGTCGTGCCTCGACATGCAGGAGATATAGCCGCATCTTGGGCGTTACAAGTTGGTAATCAGAGCCATCCCCGACTTGGGAGCCCCCTGCTTGATCGAATCATTGACGTTGTTGAGTCTAGAACAAAAATGTTTCGAGTCTTAGGATTAT
>NC_041390.1:195182590-195189362 GCF_002162155.2 Triticum dicoccoides
TCAGAGAGTAGGATTCTTTTTACTCCTCCGTCCCCTTCGTCGCTCTGGTGAGGTCTCCTGACGTAGATGTTTTGACTTTCCTCTCCTCATTTTCACTAAAAAAATTAGGATCACGCGGGTATCTTTGGATTGTTCCGATATTTTTGTGACAAGAACATTGTTCTTGGTGCCCCTGACATTTAGGGGTTGTGGCAGTGTCACGGGGAGTTGAGCTCCCAGGTGTTGTCGTCACAATTTTATCGTTGCAGTTCTGGAATACCTAAGTTCGCTGACATTGAAAATCTCTTTTATGCAGTTAGTGGTGTGGTAACCTCGACGCCACCCAGTACTGGGGAGGGAGTTCGGGAGTATTGCCATTGCTCGTATAATGGATGCTTTTCGAAGGTTGAGGTACACGATTTCCGGAGTTTTCTTGGTTATGTGTTGAAGGATGGATATAGTTGGAGCGTAGGGCTTGTTAGTTGTGTGATATATATTGTGCCTCCCTGTATCCCCAACACCAGATTGCATAACCAGAAAGTTTAGGGAGTTTATAGGTGGGAATTCAAGTAGCTCTAGTTATTCTTCCGGCAGATATTTGGTATGGATTGGGTGATCCTACCACTTATTTGTTCCAGTCGTACCTTGTTGTTTCATTCATCAACCTTTATCTAAGTGGCTTCTCACCTTAATGGTCGTGTAATGTTAACTTTGGAATTCATTCGTTCAATATCTCTTCAAATTTTTATTGTGAAGACTATATGTTGCAATTTCTATTTGGTGATTTAGCTTGTCTATATGTCTATCATGGTTCTAACAGATGTCACCCTCTTCAGGATGGCTCCCTCAATGCGTATGAATCCACAACACAATGATGGGGATCAGGCGAACCCTCCACCTCTGCCACCTCCTCCACCTCCGGAGGCATGGCAAGCTGTCATGGCAGCCACCAATGCCAACACCCAGATGCTTTTGCAACTCTTGCAAGAGCGCAACCAAGGCCAAGGAAACCAAGGGAATCAAGGTCAAGGACAATTCAACAATCTGCCGTAGTTTGCTACCCTCAACCAGTTCCTTGCAAATCAGCCAAAGTCTTTCATCTTTTGTGCCGAGGCCACGGACACTGATGATTGGCTCGTGGACATCAACAAGCATTTTGAATGTAGCAACGTCAGGCCTGAGGACTACGTCAAGTTTGCTTCTTTTCAGCTCAAGGACCAAACACTGATTGGTATCAGCAATACAAAGATTCCAGAGGAGGTCGAGTGATTACCCAGGATGACTTCTATCGGGACTTTCGAGCTCATCACATTCCAACAAGTGTTGTTGAGAGCAAGCGTGAGGAATTCCGCAATCTCAAGAAAGGAAGCATGCTCGCTTTGCAAAACAAGACGTTCCCGATGAAAAGAGCATGATCTATCACTTCAGGGGTGGCCTCAGAGAGGATCTAAAGTTAACTCTCATTCTTGTTGAGCCTACTAAGTTTGATCAGTTCTATAACATGGCCCTCAAGCAAGAAGGTGCTCAGCTCAAGTGTGAGGCTTCAAAGAAGAGAATCAGGGATGCAGTTCAGTCTTCTTCCTCACAAGTGGCAGCTAAGCAACAAAAGTTCTAGCTTCCTCCGCCTCCTCCGCTTCGTCAGCCCTACCAGCAGAAGAACAAAGGTGGCCATGAATCTTCCCATCCACCCAACCCAGGATATCAGAAAAAGTCTCAGACTCAAGCTCCAAGGACAGGCCCTCCTCCTACTTATCATCGTCCTCTCTCAGAGGTTACTTGCAACAAGTGTGGTCTGAAAGGTCACTATGCAAACAAGTGCACTCAGAGGCGTCTTCCGCCTCCTCCTCCTATGAGGTCTTCAAGCAATGAAGTGGTCAAGCACAATCCCAAGTCTGCAAAGGTGAACATGATGAATGCAGCTCAAGCAGAGGTTTCTTCGGAAGTAATCATGGGTAATCTCCCAGTTAATGATATTCCTGCAAAAGTTTTATTTGACTTTGGTGCATCACATTCTTTCATTTGAAGACCTTTTGTTTGGAAGCATGACTTGTTTTCACAAGCACCATCGAAGCCTTTGCGTGTCATTTCTCCAGATGTTTTGTTGAGGTCTAACGTATTCGTTCCAGATGTCACCATCAAGATGGGCAATTATAAATTCCTGGCTTCCCCAATTGTTCTCGGTGACTCTGATATTGATCTAATTCTTCGCATGGACTGGCTTTCTCAGCACAAGGCCGCTCTTGATTATGCCGTTAGAGAGATCAAATTGACGCACCCTTCTGAGGATGTGATCATCTATGCCGCTCGTGATGAAACCAGTCGGTTGTTCTCTCTCAATGAGATGGGCGAGTTGGACGCAATTTCTCAGATTCCAGTTGTTTGTGAGTACCAAGATGTCTTTCCAGAAGAGCTTTCGGGTATGCCTCCTCACCGGCCTGTTGAGTTCATTATCGATCTTGAGCCTGGTATTGAACCCGTTTGCAAGCGTTCATACAAGCTTGGAGCAAAGGAGCTGAAAGAATTGAAGAAACAACTCGACGAACAAGAGCGTTTAGGTCTAATCAGACCGAGTTCATCTCCGTGGGGTTGTGGTGTTCTTTTTGTCCAGAAGAGGGATGGCACAGACTAACTTTGCGTCGATTACCGTCCATTCAACAAGAAGACAATCAAGAATAAGTACCCACTTCCCAATATCAATGAGCTATTCGAGCAACTTAAAGGTGCAAAGGTGTTTTCCAAGCTTGACCTCCGTATGGGTTATCATCAGATTCGCGTTCGTGAACAAGATATCCCTAAGACAACATTCAGAACAAGCTTTGGTTCTTATGAATATACTGTCATGTCTTTCGGCCTTGTAAATGCCCCTCCAACTTTCTCTTGTATGATGAACTTCATCTTCAACCCCTACACCAATGAATTCGCCCTGGTGTATCTCGATGATATCTTGGTGTTCTCCAAGAATAAGAAGGATCATGCCAAACACTTGCAATTGGTGCTCGACAAGCTCAGAGAGCATCAATTCTATGCGAAGTTCTCCAAATGAGAGTTTTGGCTTGATGAAGTTCTTTACCTTGGCCACATCATCTCCGCCAAAGGCATTGGTGTTAATCCAGAAAAGGTTTCTGCAATTGTGAATTGGGAGCCTCCTCAGAATGTCAAGCAGCTCCGCAGTTTCCTTGGTCTTGAAAGCTACTGCCGAAGATTTGTTGAGAATTTCTCAAAGATTGCCAAACCTCTTTCCAACCTCCTCCAGAAGCATGTCAAGTATTCCTGGATGCCTGAGTGTGATGTTGCTTTCAACACTCTCAAAGAGAAGATCGTCTCAGCTCCTGTCCTAACTCCTCCCGATGAATCCAAACCATTCGAAGTTTTCTGTGATGCCTCATTGCAAGGTCTCGGCGCTGTGTAATGCAAGAGAAGAACGTTCTGGCCTATACTTCTTGTCAGTTGAAGCCCAACGAAAGGAACTACCCTACTCACGATCTTGAGTTGGCGGTAGTTGTCCATGCATTAATAACATGGTGACATCTATTGTTGGGAAGGCAAGTGGACATTTTCACCGATCACAGGAGCCTCAAATATATCTTCACTCAACCCAACCTCAACCTCCGGCAAACTCGTTGGGTCGAAATGATTCAAGAGTACAATCCAAGTATTGAATATACTCCAGGCAAGGCAAATGTGATTGCAGATGCTTTGAGCAGAAAGGCTTATTGCAATAGCTTATTTCTCAAGTCATTCCAACCAGATCTTTGTGAAGCTTTCCACAAGCTCAACCTCCAAGTTGTCCCCCAAGGTTTTCTTGCCAACCTTAAAGTCATTCCAACTTTGGAAGACCAAATTCGTGACGCACAACTCCTTGATACCATGGTGAAGAAGGTGAAACACAGTATTGCCAAGGGCTTTTCCAAATACAAGTGCTATCGCATTGATGACAAGGACACCTTATTTTTTGAGGACCGGATTGTGGTTCCAAAAGGTGATCTAAGGAAGGTCATAATGAACGAAGCGCACAATTCTCTTCTATACATTCATCCAGGAAGTTCGAAGATGACCATGACCTCAAGCAATCGTATTGGTGGACTCGAATGAAGCGAGAGATTGCTCCATTCGTGAATTAATGTGATGTCTATCGAAGGGTGAAAGAAGAGCATCAACGACCAGCTGGTCTCCTCCAACCTCTTGCTATTCCAGAATGGAAGTTTGATCATATCGAAATGGACTTTGTCACTGGCTTTCCAAATTCCAAGCATGCGAATGATGCTATCTTTATTGTCATTGACAAGCTTACTAAAGTGGCTCATTTCCTTCCAATCAAAGAATCTATCATGGTAGCTCAGTTGGCAGAGCTATACACCTCCAGAATTGTCTCATTGCACGGTATTCCGCAATTGATCTCTTAGGATCACGGAAGTATTTTCTCTTCTAAGTTTTGGGACTCCTTCTAGAAGGCCATGAGCACCAACATTCGCTTCAGCATGGCTTTCCATCCTCAAACAAGTGGCCAAGTCGAGCGAGTCAATCAAATCCTCAAAGACATGCTCAGAGCTTGTGTCATCTCTTTCGGTATCAAGTGGGAAGATTGTCTCCCTTATGCCGAGTTCTCCTACAACACCAGCTTCCAAGCAAGTTCGGGCAAGGCCCCATTTGAAATTCTATATGGCAGAAAGTGTCGTACTCCTCTCAATTGGTCCGAGACTGGTGAACGTCAATGTCGGTGTCAAAACCGGCGGATCTCGGGTAGGGGGTCCCGAACTGTGCATCTAGGCCGGATGGTAACAGGAGGCAGGGGACAGGATGTTTTACCCAGGTTCGGGCCCTCTTGACGGAGGTAAAACCCTACGTCCTGCTTGATTGATATTGATGATATGGGTAGTACAAGAGTAGATCTACCACGAGATCAGAGAGGCTAAACCCTAGAAGCCAGCCTATGGTATGATTGTATGCTATGGTTGTTGTCCTACGGACTAAAACCCTTCGGTTTATATAGACACCGGAGGGGGTTAGGGTTACACAAGGTTGGTTACAAAGGAGGAGATATCCACATCCGTATTGCCTAGCTTGCCTTCCACGCCAAGTAGAGTCCCATCCGGACACGAGACAAAGTCTTCAATCTTGTATCTTCATAGTCCATCAGTCCGGCCAATGGAGATAGTCCGGCTGTCCGGAGACCCCCTAATCCAGGACTCCCTCAGTAGCCCCTGAACCAGGCTTCAATGACGATGAGTCCGGCGCACAGTATTGTCTTCGGGATTGCAGGGCAGGTTCCTTCTCCGAATACAGCACAGAAGAATTTGAATACGAGGATAGTGTCCGACCCTACAAAATAAGTTCGACATACCGCCATAGAGAGAATAATATTTTCGAAAATCCAATTTGCTGACTCGTTTTGGCAGCATGACGTTGTGTCATGGCCCGGAGATTATTCGAACCGTTTTTCTTCAACCAGCTCCACACATAACGCGAGGCGGTTTCTTGACACGTCTTGTCGAAGCGGAGATCGTGTTCCCTCAATTACGAGATTTTCATTAATGCGGTCGTGGGTAACCCAACCGTGTCTAGGACTCCTAGATTATAGGCAAGTCCTAAACGGCTACGGAGAGGACGCTTGATATTCACCCTCTTTATAAAGGGACAAGGTTTTCGCTTTTTCCCTCTCATGCTCAATCGAACCCTTCCCCCGCCTCGAGTTCTAACACCCAAAGCCCAGGTTAGGTGCTCCAGATCTTCAATCATGTCCGGATCTAGCCTTCAAGGCCGATGGATGCCCTCCTCCGTTACGGAAGAGGACATTAAGAAATTGAGGGAGGCCAGATACCTGACCGCCGAGGTTTCGCATCGGCTGCCTGCTCGAGGGCAGATCGTCCCTACTCCCGAACCCAACGAGAATGTCGTGTTCATCTCCCACTTCCTCCAAGGTCTAGGCCTCACTCTGGATCCCTTCATCAGGGGTTTGATGTTCTATTACGGGCTAGATTTCCACGATCTAGCACCGGACTCCTTTCTCCACATCTCGACATTTATTGTCGTGTGTGAGGCCTTCCTCTGCGTTACCCCTCACTTCGGCCTGTGGCTCAAGACCTTTAAGTAAAGCCAAAGATGATCGAGGGGCAACATGTAGCGTGCGGAGGTGCATCAATAGGCAAGATGACAGGAGCTCCATGGCCGAAAGGTTCCTTTCCAGAGGTGTCCGAACTATGGCAATGGGAGTGCTTTTACATCACGGCTCCCAGAAGTGCCAAGTGGGCGGCTGCCCCCGCTTTCCGCTCGGGCCCCCCACCACAACTGATGTCATGGATTAGCAGAGGTCTAAGCTAGGGTCCGGCCAAGGACGTGCCTATGCTGCAAAGCCGCATCCGAGATCTCTTCGAGGGAGATTTTAATTTGGTTGTGGTAATACAAGTTATGCTGGTTCATCAAGTCCAGCCTTGCAAACGCCGGCCCCTTCACTTGTGGGAGTTCAACCTAGAGGGACCGCGTGCCATTCAAAGTTTCCTCGGCCTGACGCACGAGGAGATGTACAAGTCATTCTTCATACCTCAAGTAGAGTGTCCGGATATTACTGAGGACATGGGCCTGAGCAGTAACCGCGCCGCCGAACAAGTAAGAAATCCTCTGGCCGAACACACTGTCTTTTATTAGTTATGAAGTTATTTCTGAGAGTTCGCTTTTTGACCAGGACTGGCTAATAAAGGCGAAGATGATTCAGTGTTTGGCCCCCCTCCCTGAGGGTTTGGAAAATCCGGTATTGGAAAAGATGCTCGAGGCCGCACCTTGCCCGGGGCCCTCGAAG
>NC_041390.1:195189716-195290136 GCF_002162155.2 Triticum dicoccoides
GGACGCGGGCCCCCATCGCTGCCCGTTCCAACCGAGGGAATGAGCATCTCCATGAAGGAGGATAACCGGGGGAGGAAAAGGACTACTTCCGAGGATCCAGAAGCCTCAGCCTCCAAACGGGAGAAGAAGTCTCCCACAGAGGGTCCTGCCTCGGGGGGTGCTTTTGCCGCACAAAGTCCGCGGGGGGATCAGCCCTCCAATGTGTCGTAAGTGATCCAAAATACTTTAATAGTAAAGGTGTGCTATCTTTTTTTCTGAGAAAATAACCACCGCATATATCTTGCAGTTCGGGCCTTAGCCCCTCTCAGCTGAGCTCGTCTTTGGGGGATCTTCTTCCCGAGATGATGGAGAGCGAAACGCCTCCTCCGGACTCCTCCGCTCAAGAAGCGGGCGACCCCGAAGTGTCGTCACGGAGGGCCTCTTCGGATCCGGTGAGGCCAGAAGACAAATCCATAGACCCCCAAAGTCCCCAGCGTCCGGCTCCCGAAGAGAGCAGACAAAAGAGTCCGGCACCGTCTGGTATGTGATGGGACGTTCCGAGGGAGCTGGTGGGTCGAGCGGCCATCTCAGAAGAACACCATACACTGATGGGTACGGTGATGGAGAGAATTTCGTCCGCCGAAAGCGGATTACATGAAGCCTTTATGAGTCTACTGACAGGCTTTGAGGTACGTGAGATAATATGTGATAGTACTGCACATGTTAGGTGTGCCCTGTGTAGATAGTAGCCCCTGAGACTGTGGTTGTCATCGAGAACGGCGGCGAACAGAGGATCATACTCCCAGGCAATAACCAGACTGCCCCTATGTGCAGGTGGTGGAAGCTCCGGTGGCTAGCCGGACTAGTGAGTTTGCCAAATTAAAACGGTAACTGGATGCGGCAGACGCCGACATCGAGCTTGTTAACAAGAGGCTTGATGAGGCACAGGGTAAGTGTTATTATCTGGTGAACGTCACATAGTAAGAGCAGCATGATGCCAGTATCTTTAATATGTTGTGACTGCAGATGGAGCTGCCACCGTGGAAACCTTGCGGGCAGAACTTGCCCGAGCCAAGGAACAAGCGAGTATTAGTAATGCGGCTGCTTTGAAGGCGGCCGAAGAGTTGAAAGCCGAGAAGGCCGTGTATTGCGAGAGCCAAGAGAAGATGGCCAAGATGGCCGTAGAATTAAAAGACACTGCCGACCATTGCCGGGTCCTTGAAAAAGAAAACCGAGCAAAGGCAACGGACCTTGAGAAGGCCACGATGGTGGACAAAGACACCCGTTCTGCTATGAGAGCGAAGAAGGAGGAGCTGTGAGAAGCCGGGGATATTGCGGCTGGGAAACTCTTCATGTTGCGGAGGAAGTTCGGAGATCCATGGTATGCCCCTCTGGATCGGCTGTGGGGTTCGGCAGATGCGTATATGGATTTGGTGGCGAGCGCTGCCAATGCGGCCAAGTACTCCCAAGGTCAGACAGATTGTGAAGTGGACAAGCTGTTCTGGTCGCAATTCAACATTCCAGAGCGTCCGATTTCATTGACTGACCAGCTAGCCGAATGGGCCGAACTAAATAGGTTGTCCGGACTCGCCATGAGGTCTGTTGTGGATCAGCTATGGCCGGAAAAGCCAAAGCCAAACATCTATTTCAGCTTAGTGCAGCAGTTCCTTGGTGCGGTGCCGCGCATTAATGCGACGAAGAGGTCAGCATGCATAGAAGGCTCACGGATGGCCCTTGCCCGTGTTAAAGCATACTGGGCGGAGATGGACGCTACCACTGTTGCGTCGCAGGGTTCGTCCATAGGTCGAGTGGCTGCCGAGCACTATTTCGAGGAGGTTCTCGAGGGTGCTCGTTTGATAGAGGCCCAGTGCTCGAAGAATATTATGTTTGAGTGATATGTATTCTCATTGTAAACACAATGCTTTTATGAAATTTTATAAGGCTATGTTTATATTTTTGCCTGAAAGTAGTATGATGCCTCCTATGCGGCCGTTTATGTATACATGTGTATAACCTGAAAGATTGCAGCCGTCGGCTTCAACCCCCACGCATATAATGCGGAGGTGCTCACGAAAAACATGTGTTCACACTTAACCCAATGTCTTCGTCCTATTAAGGAGGTGATAGCGTAGCGAACGAGGCAACCAGACTATAATG
This sequence comes from Triticum dicoccoides, assembly GCF_002162155.2. Lineage (NCBI taxonomy): Eukaryota > Viridiplantae > Streptophyta > Magnoliopsida > Poales > Poaceae > Triticum > Triticum dicoccoides. Next base: position 195,191,853 of record NC_041390.1, read on the forward strand.
CTTTAACACTTTCACTTAGCCATAGGAGTTTGACAGTGGGGCTACTAGATAGCCCCTGGTGGCTCCGCACTCTCCCGATCACGGGGTGCATACATGCCTGGCCGGAAAACGGCCCTTCATTAAGGCGGAGGAATTCTAACATTCCGATAGGTCATCGAGTGGTTGACCAGTCTCAAGCTATATCATGACAGTCAGTTTTCGGCTTTCTCTACTGAGGTGCTCGTCCGGATGAACCAGGGCAAAATCGCAGTAGTTCTCCTGGTGCTACCTTAGCCGATAAAGCGGAATGTAAGGCACCAAAACACAGGAGCCGGGCAAACCCAACATTTGACCAAAGACAATGATTCGGAGCTGATGCATATAAGGCCAAACTCGCGACGCCGAACACTCCCTAAGGTATTCGGTCTTTATGGTATAAACCGGGCCTAAATAGTGCCCTTTGTAAGAAGCCCCTTGTGTCCAGGTACGTGCATTATTCTGGTGTGGTCACATGCCAAGACGTCAGCATCCTTCTCAAATGTGCTGAGAATTCGGTGGATGTGTATCAACAAGAGACAATAAAAAAGGTTTACGCAGGGTCTTAATCTAAAAAGAATCCTTGGAGCGGGTCCCCGCTGCACGTCTACGCCTGTGTCTCCGTTGTGCCGTATCCTGGATGGGTGTAGCACGAGGATCATCTGTAAAAGAGAGGAACTTAGGTGAAAAAGTTGTCGTGCAAAAAGATAGTTTTTAAAGAAACCATGTATAATTCAAGATCAGTAAAGATTGCCACTTGTCTGTGCGCGTTGAGCCCCTTGTATTTGTAATAGGGGTGTGACCATTGATCCGGTATGAATTACATATAGCTGCGCCGTACTCGTCTAACCGTGTCCAAGGTCTTGACAACCTGTTAAATGCTTTAGTTGGTGAGGCCATTTTTAGTGTGCGGCTGCCAAGGCAGCCGCACTCTCTTCGGCGCGCAAAGATTGCTTAATACTTCCGTTCACTGTAATGATGCCACATGGGCCGGGCATCTTGAGTATGAGGGAAGCGTAGTGCGGTATTGCATTAAAGCGAGCGAAAGCTTCGCGTCCGAGTAGTGCTTGATAGCCACTTTGGAACGGAGCGATGTGGAAGGTTAAATGTTCGCTACGGAAGTTATCGGGGAAGCCGAATATAACCTTTAGTAGCAGGGAGCACGTGCAATGAGCCCCTGGGCCTGGCGTTACTCCTTTAAAGGTAGTATTGCTATGGCAAATTTTTGTTGGGTCTATCCCCATTTCGTGGATTGTATCCTGGTATATCAGGTTTAGACTGCTGCCACCGTCCATCAGGACTCGTGTGAAGTGGTATCCGTCAATTATTGGGTCTAATACCAGGGCAACCCATCCTGCATGCCGGATACTTGCTGAATAATCACGATGGTCGAAAGTGATCGGTTGAGACGACCAGTGGTAGGACTCCACGGTGATAGGCCCTTGGGCATATTTTTCTGGGAGTGCCGTTTTGTTTCTTCCCTTGATCACGTGTAACACGTTTACTGTTTTGACTTCTGGTGGAAATTTCTTTTGTTCCCCAGTGACTTGCTTGAGAGGCTCATCCTCGTCTTCGCTTGGTGCATCCTCCCCCTTGTGTACGGCGTTGAGCGGGTTTACCAGGGGTGCTATGGATCTGACATATTTGGTCCAGAATTTTGTTTAGACTGGATAGTTCATCTCTGGCGCCTTTACAGGGCGGCTTTTGCTGACCTGGCCGAGAGCTTTTGAATCCGGCGTTTACTGTCGTGCTCTTCGTGCTGTCTTCTTTATTCCGGCGTTTGTTATTGCTGTTGTGCCGTGATTTCCCGTTTCCATCTCTAACTTCAGATGTACTGGGGTCGCTGGTGCTGCATCTGGCTAGCCAGCTGTCCTCACCCGCGCAAAAGCGGGTCATGAGGCTTGTTAATGCTGCCATTGTTCTCGGATTTTCTTGGCCGAGGTGTCTGGCAAGCCATTCATCACGGATGCTATGCTTAAAAGCTGCCAAGGCTTCGGCGTCCGGATAGTCGACAATTTGGTTCTTTTTAGTAAGAAACCTGTTCCAAAGTTTTCGGGCTGACTCTCCGGGTTGTTGAGTTATATGACTCAAATCATCCGCGTCCGAAGGTCGGACATAAGTCCCTTGAAAATTTGCCCAAAAAGCGTCTTCGAGCTCTTCCCAGCTTCCAATGGAGTTTTCGGGGAGGCTTTTAAGCCAGTGACGAGCTGGCCCTTTGAGCTTGAGGGGTAAGTACTTGATGGCGTGGAGATCATCTCCTCGAGCCATATGGATATGGTGGATATAGTCCTCAATCCAGACCCCAGGGTCTGTTGTTCCGTCGTATGCCTCTATGTTTACGGGTTTGAATCCCTCTGGAAATTCATGGTCCAGCACCTCGTCGGTGAAGCATAGGGGGTGTGCGACACCCCTGTATCTGGGTGTACCGCGTTGTTCGGATGTTTGTTGTGTTACATCATATGCTGGGGTGCGCTTGCGTGGTCCATAGATGGATCTGGTTGCGTCGTCCTTTTGGTGCGAGCCCTCGCGTGGATCGCGTATTGACTTGTGAGTGGCGTTGTTTGCCGCTCGATGTTGGCCGTGAGGTCGTCTATTCGGCCAGGTGGCTGTTTTGATTTTTGGTTGTGGTGGGTCTGAGGCCTCCTCATCGAATTCAGGTAGCAACTTCCGTTTTGGGTAGCTCTTGGTGGGGCAATTGTCGCCGTACTTCAGTGCTGTGTTGAGTACTTTACTCCATCTGATTTGGAGTGTGTCCTACGCAGCCTTGAGCCTTTGCTACTGCTTTTTCAGACTCCTCGCGGTGGCAACAAGCCTTTGACGGGCATTCTGCTGCTCTGGGTGCCTGTCCGGCGTTATGTCGTCCGGACTATTATCTTTGACAGAATTAGTTTGTTCGGTTTGATTCTCTGTATTGCCGTAGTCAGTGGTTCGCCTTGCTCCAACGCTGGGTCTGTATGATTGTTATTTCTGCCGAGGCGGGATTTGGGGCGGCCACTTTGACTGCTTCTCGAGGGAACAAGCCTTCGGTGCATCCTTCCGTTCCTCGTCGTCGTCTTCTTTTGGTGTGTCCACCATGTATACGTCATATGATGAGGTGGACGTCCAGCGCCCTGTGGGCGGTGGTTCGTCTTCGCCTCCCGCATCGTCGTCCATACTGTCGATGTCTTCGGAGTCGAAGTCGAGCATGTTGGTTGAGTCATCGACAGTGGCTATTAACTGGGTGGTGGGTGGGCGTCGAATTTCTTCATCGTCCGCGTCCCAATCCTGTTGGCCATAATCCGGCCAGGGCTCTCCTGAGAAAGAGAGAGACCTTAGTGAATTCAGAATGTCGCCAAAGGGCGAGTGCTGAAAGATACCCGCGGCGGTGAATTCCATGATCGGTGCCCAATCGGATTCGATTGGCAGGGGCGCGGGCGGTTCGGAGTTAGAAAAAGAGTCCGGCACCTTGGAGTTACGGGCTGCGTAGAGGATTATGCTGGTGTTCGACTCGACCACCGTTGAGACTGCATCCCCTGAGGCGGTGTCTAACCACCCATCCTCGATTGGTGCAGTTGGCTCCGAACTAAGGGTCGGAGCTGATGCGGGTGCGGCCTTCGGCGACAGAGCTAGGTCATACCCATCGCGACAGTGCGGCGCGCCCGGCTGTGGCTCGAATCCGTCGAACATCAAGTCTCCGCGGATGTCGGCCGTGTAGTTCAAACTTCCAAATCTGACCTGATGGCCAAGGGCGTAGCTTTCAATCTGCTCCAGATGGCCAAGCGAATTAGCCCGCAGTGCAAAGCCACCGAATACGAAGATCTGTCCGGCACCCTGGACCGCATCGCTATTGATGATAGTAGGAGCCATCAAGCCTAACGGCGGCGACACAGAGGAACTCTCAATGAAAGCACCAATGTCGGTGTCAAAACCGGCGGATCTCGGGTAGGGGGTCCCGAACTGTGCGTCTAGGCCGGATGGTAACAGGAGGCAGGGGACACGATGTTTTACCCAGGTTCGGGCCCTCTTGACGGAGGTAAAACCCTACGTCCTGCTTGATTGATATTGATGATATGGGTAGTACAAGAGTAGATCTACCACGAGATTAGAGAGGCTAAACCCTAGAAGCTAGCCTATGGTATGATTGTATGTTATGGTTGTTGTCCTACGGACTAAAACCCTTCGGTTTATATAGACACTGGAGAGGGTTATGGTTACACAAGGCCGGTTACAAAGGAGGAGATATCCACATCCGTATTGCCTAGTTTGCCTTCCACGCCAAGTAGAGTCCCATCCGGACACGAGACGAAGTCTTCAATCTTGTATCTTCATAGTCCATCAGTCCGGCCGATGGAGATAGTCCAGCTGTCCGGAGACCCCCTAATCCAGGACTCCCTCAGTCAACTTCTTGGCAATGGCTTGATCATAGAAGCTGAAGAAATGTGTAAAGTCATCCGTGAAAATCTCAAAGCTGCGCAATCGCGCCAGAAGAGTTACTATGATAGCAAGCACCGCGACTTGGCTTTCGAGATTGGAGACCATGTCTACTTCCGCGTTTCCCCAATGAAAGGCACTCGATGCTTCAGTATCAAAGGGAAGCTTGCCCCTAGATACATGGATCCTTTCAAGATCATTGGCAAAAGAGGAGACCTCGCCTATCAACTTGAGCTCCCGTCCAACTTCGCAAATGTGCACGATGTGTTTCATGTGTCACGGCTTTGCAAGTGCTACAAGACGCCTGAGCGCACTATCAACTTCGAAGGGATTGATCTCAAAGAAGACTTGTATTATCATGAGCACCCCATTGCCATTCTTGAAGAAACCAAGCGCAAAACTCGCAACAAGTCGATCAAATTCCTGAAGGTTAAGTGGTCTCACCATTCCGATCGAGAAGCCACCTGGGAGCGCGAGGATCACCTCCGTTCCGAATATCCGGAGTTCTTTCAGTCCTAGATCTCAGGACGAGATACTCTTGTAGCGGAGGAGAGTTGTGACACCCCAGATGTAAAACTTCCATATTTGGAGATGTATCCAACCTTGTCATGTTCAATACCAAGTGCTTTCATCTTTTGGGTTTCCTTTTTGGGTTTTGTTTTGTTCCTCATTGCTTTGTCTTGTCATTGTTTCTTTTGCCTTTCATTGTTGCATCATGGCCTCCTCATATGTTGCATTGTGATTGGTGTCATTTTACTTGTCATCATCTTCATGTGCATCTTCATGTGTAGCACATTGCATTGTGGCATGTTCCATGTGGACCAGGCATCATCTTTTCCCCTTCAATCATCACCACCTCTCCTTCTCTTTTCTTTCCTTTTGCAAGTGCCATTTTGCCCTCCTCCTTAAATGTTCATCTTTGCCTCATAATTCATCCACCTCATCATTAACCTCTCTGCCAAATTTAAGCTCATTTGGAGTTGGGTTGGTTAGGTTCAAAAATGCTCCAAGTTTGAATTATATTAAAACTTGTTTTATTTTTCTACCTCTAAAAATGCCCAACTCAATTCTATCAAATAGTGGGTATTTACAGGGTCATGAGAATATTTTTATTTTCATTTTGCCCCTCTCCTTTGTCCCTGGCCTTTTTAGTTTATTCTCTGTTTGAAAAAAATATCAAAGAAAAGGAAAGGGCTCACCTCTCCTTACCTGGGCCTCCCGCAGCAGCGCCCCTCCAGGCTAGCCCAGTAGCAGCAACAAAGCAGGCCGGCCCATCTGGCCCTGCGCCCCACAACCCACATGGACCCGCGCGTCGCCCCCCTCGCTGCCTTTTCTCACCCGCTCACCTGCACACCCCCTTCGGCTCCTTGACACGTGGCCAAGGCAGGCCCACTGGTCAGCGACCCCGCCTGCGTTCTAACCCACCTTTTCTTCCTCCTCGGTTCCCCTCTCTCAGCGCCCGCACATGGCCGCGGCCGAGAGCACGCGAGCTCGCCCCGCTCATCCTAGCCTCCCAAAAAACCCCTTTCCTTGTCCACCCACTCCGCTGGGGTTCCCTCTTCCCCTCGCCGCTCTCGCCAGGCCACCATAACCCCCAGATTCGCCGTCTCCGTCGTGCTCGAGCGCATCCAGGAGTGCGTCATCGTCGCCGGTGTGCTCCCCGTCGACCTCTGCCCTGCCTACCGTGTCTGTCGTCTTCCCCGTTGTCGATTACGTCCACAACGTCGACTACGTGGAACCGGAACCCGCCATTGCATCATCTTCGACTCCAGCCACCGCATGTGTTCGATCATCGTCGTCGCCCTCTCCGACCTCCACTCGAGTAACCAAGCACACCACCATGCTTGTGGTGAGCATGCGAACCTCCCCGTCCTTCACCCATCTTTTGCATGCTCTAAGCGCGTTTCCATCCGTGCCCGACCCCGCCACCGTCGGACCTCGTCGCCGATGAGTGCTCTGGCCTCACTGGCCCCACCCCTCATGTCCATCGCGTTCACCGTGTCGTGCAGCTTCCAGCAGTGCATGTAACTCCTCGCCTAGCCGACGCATAGCCACGTTTGTCTCCATCACCACCGCCTCTGTTAGTCATCGCCAGCGATGTCTCCTCGTCGTGCAAAGCGTGTAGTGGCACCTACGGGTGCGGGATCCTAGGGCCATCCCGTTGCGCCCCGCCGCCGCGTCTTTTGGTCGCCGAAGAGGCTCCGACGAGCTCTCCGCCGTCTCTGCACCCAGGCAAGCCCCTCCTCTATTTCCCCTGCTCGAGCCCACCATGTGGACCCTACGGGACCCACCCATTAGCCTCTCAGGTGACCAGGTCCCACCTGTCATCCCCTCTCCCTTTATTTTCTTTTTCTTTTGTTTTAAATTCCATGAATATTCCATTTCTCGCGTAGGAATCTTTCCATTTCGGGCTAGTCCATTTCTGGACATTTCCCTTTAGGGAAAATGCCAATTCTGTCAATAGCCATTTATGGCAGGTTTCAACTTATAGCATTTGTGATGTTTTTTCTACAGTAACCCCCACATATTATATATATATATATATATTTGGGGTAGAAAAATCCCACCAATCCAGTGGTGGCATTAGTTTTTGCATTTGAGCAAGTTCATGAACATGTCATTTTACATCATGTTACTGTTTTTGCATATTTGTGTGTTTTAATTCAAGCATGCTATGAGGTTGTTTTGTACGTGGATAGCTTCATTTTCATGCCTACTTCATACTAGATTTTATTTCATGTCATTTAGTGCACTGTGATGAGTGCCACAAGCTTGCAAAGTCGCCATCGTGAATCTGTATATTGCCATGACATGAATTCTTCTAAGTCTGTTATCAGCCATATCATTTGCCATGTTTGCCTTGATGCTATTAACCTTTCTGTGGGTTTTTGGACCAAGTTCAGTAAGGGATATTTATTAAGTGCATTTTAGTACTATCATGCCATGATCTTGTGTAATGTAATATGTTCCTATAGCATATACTTTGCTATGCATAAACTTTGCTACCTGATGTTGTTTCTGTCTTGATGCATGAATTTTTGCTAAGTCTGTTAAGCTGTTAACTTTTGCATTCTTGCCATGCTGTTTTAGACTTGTTCTAGGGGTTTCTAGCAGTATCTTAGTGTTCGTGATTCGTAGAGCTTCACCTGTACTTCACTTCCATGTATTGGGTTTTCATGTTTGGGTGTTGTAGTATATTTAAACGTTGCATCTAAGTGGTCATGTTGCTGCTTTAAGCAGTTTGCATCATATCTTGTTTTGCTTGTCATTTGCAAACCGTGCATCCGTTTCCGGTGATCTTCATATCGATTTCACTCGAAATCTCCCAACCTATCCAGTGGCATTCTTGGCTTGCCAAGTTAATGCCATGATCATCTTTCCCCATCCGGGGTACCCATATGCATTGCACATCATACCTCGCATTCCATGCCCTGTCTTGCATCATGTTGCTTATGCATTGCACCGTGATTGATTGTTGTTCCGTTGCTTATGTTCTTTCTTTGGGTAGAGCCGGGAGACGAGTTCATGAACGAGGATCCTGTTGAGTACGTTTACGAGGAGCAAGCTTTCGACAACCCTGAGAACTTTGCTGGCAAGATGATCATTACCCCCGATATCACTTCTATCTTTGCTTGCTAGTTGTTTGTTGTATCACTATGTCGCGCTACCTGTCACTTGTTTATCATGCCTCCCATATTGCCATGTCAAGCCTCTAACCCACCTTCCTAGCACACTGTTGTTTGGCTAAGTTACCGCTTTTGCTCAACCCCTCTTATAGTGTTGCTAGTTGCAGGTGCCTTGCAGGTTGTTCCATGTTGGAACATAGATATGTTGGGATATCACAATATCTCTTATTATATTAATGCATCTATATACTTGGTAAAAGGTGGAAGGCTTGTCCTTTTGCTTGGTGTTTTGTTCCACTCTTGCCGCCCTAGTTTCCGTCATACCGGTGTTATGTTCCTTGATTTTGCGTTCCTTACGCGGTTGGGGTTATGGGACCCCCTTGACAGTTTCCTTTGAATAAAACTCCTCCAGCAAGGCCCAACCTTAGTTTTATCATTTGCCTAATAGCAACTTAAAACTTGCATAGGGACTTTCTGGACCCCATGGACTTAACCAACCCCCGGGCTAGTGCTCCTCGTGAGTGTTGGTCCAAACTAGAGCACTGTGCGGGGCCGCCCCAAGGCAACTTGGGGTATTTGGTATACACCTGTACGCGTAGCTCATTCGGTGTACCCTGAGAACGAGATTGCGCTACTCCTATCAGGCTAGGTCGGTGCATCGGGAGGTCTTACTGGACTTGTTTTACCATTGTCAAAATGTCTTGTAACCGGGACTCTGAGTCTGATCGGGTTGTTCCGGGAGAAGGAATATCCTTTGTTGACCGTGAGAGCTTGTGATGGGCTAAGTTGGGACACCCCTGCAGGGTTTAAACTTTCGAGCGTCGTGCCGTGGTTATGTGGCAGATGGGAATTTGCTATATCTAGTTGTAGAGAACTTGACACTTGACTTAATTAAAAGACAAGAACCACGTGTGTAACTGATACGTCTCCAATGTATCTATAATTTTTGATTGTCCCATGCTATTATATTATCAACCTTGGATGTTTTATATGCATTAATATGCTATTTTATATGATTTTGGGACTAACCTATTAACCTAGAGCCTAGTGCCAGTTTCTGTTTTTTCCTTGTTTTAGAGTACCACAGAAAAGGAAAATCAAACGGAGTCCAATTGACTTGAGACTTCACGGAACTTATTTTTGGACCAGAAGAAGCCCACGGAGTACCGGAGCTGGGCCAGAAGAGTCTCGAGGCCACCATGAGGGTGGGGGGCGCGCCCTACCCCCTAGGCCCCTGCCTCGTGGCCGCCTCGTGCCCCCCTGGCCGACTTCTTTTGCCTATATATATCCATATACCCTAGAAACATCAGAGACCACAATAGATCGGGAGTTCCGCAGCCAGAAGCCTCCGTAGCCACCGAAAACCAATCTAGACCCATTCTGGCACCCTGCCGGAGGGGGGAATCCCTCTCTGATGGCCATCTTCATCATCCCGGTGCTCTCCATGACGAGGAGGGAGTAGTTCACCCTCGGGGATGAGGGTATGTACCAGTAGCTATGTGTTTGATCTCTCTCTCTCTCTCGTGTTCTTGAGGTTGTACGATCTTGATGTATCGCGAGCTTTGCTATTATAGTTGGATCTTATGATGTTTCTCCCCCTCTACTCTCTTGTGATGAATTGAGTTTTCCCTTTGAAGTTATCATATCGGATTGAGTCTTTAAGGATTTGAGAACACTTAATGTATGTCTTGCATGTGCTTATGTATGGTGACAATGGGATATCATGTGATCCACTTGATGTATGTTTTGGTGATCAACTTGCGAGTTTCGTGACCTCGTGAACTTATGCATAGGGGTTGGCACACGTTTTCGTCTTGACTCTCCGGTAGAAACTTTGGGGCACTCTTTGAAGTTCTTTGTGTTGGTTGAATAGATGAATCTGAGATTGTGTGATACATATCGTATAATCATACCCACGGATACTTGAGGTGACATTGGAGTATCTAGGTGACATTAGGGTTTGGTTGATTTGTGTCTTAAGGTGTTATTCTAGTACGAACTCTATGATAGATTGAACGGAAAGAATAGTGTCATGTTATTTTACTATGGACTCTTGAATAGATCGACCAGAAAGGATAACTTTGAGGTGGTTTCGTACCCTACCATAATCTCTTCGTTTGTTCTCTGCTATTAGTGACTTTGGAGTGACTCTTTGTTGCATGTTGAGGGATAGTTATATGATCCAATTATGTTATTATTGTTGAGAGAACTTGCACCAGTGAAAGTATGAACCCTAGGCCTTGTTTCAACACATTGCAATACCGTTTGTGCTCACTTTTATCATTAGTTACCTTGCTGTTTTTATATTTTCAGATTACAAAAACGTATATCTACCATCCATATTGCACTTGTATCACCATACCTTCGCCGAACTAGTGCACCTATACAATTTACCATTGTATTGGGTGTGTTGGGGACACAAGAGACTCTTTGTTATTTGGTTGCAGGGTTGTTTCAGAGAGATCATCTTCATCCTACGCCTCCCACGGATTGATAAACCTTAGGTCATCCAATTGAGGGAAATTTGCTACTGTCCTACAAACCTCTGCACTTGGAGGCCCAACAACGTTGATACGTCTCCGTCGTATCTACTTTTCCAAACACTTTTGCCCTTGTTTTGGACTGTAACTTGTATGATTTGAATGGAACTAACCCGGACTGACGCTGTTTTCAGCAGAATTGCCATGGTTTTGTTTTATGTGCAGAAAACAAATATTCTCGGAATGACCTGAAACTCCACGGAACATCTTAGAAAAACAATTAAAAATACTCGCCAAAGATGAAGACTAGGGAGGCCACACCCTTCTCACGAGGGTGGGGGGCGCCCCCCCTAGGGCATGCCCCCTACCTCGTGGGCCCCCTGGAAACCCTCCGACGCCAACTCCAACTCTATATATTCGCTGTCGGAGAGAAAAAATAAGAGAGAAGAAATCATCGCGTTTTACGATATGGAGCCGCCGCCAAGCCCTAAAATCTCTCGGGAGGGCTGATCTGGAGTCCGTTCGGGGCTTCGGAGAAGGGGATTCGTCGCCGTCGTCATCATCAACCATCCTCCATCACCAATTTCATGATGCCCACCACCGTGCGTGAGTAATTCCATCGTAGGCTTGCTGGACGGTGATGGGTTGGATGAGATTTATCATGTAGTCGAGTTAGTTTTGTTAGGGGTTGATCCCTAGTATCCACTATGTTCTGAGATTGATGTTGCTATGACTTTGCTATGCTTAATGCTTGTCACTAGGGCCCGAGTGCCATGATTTCATATCTGAACCTATTATGTTTTCATGAATATATGTGAGTTCTTGATCCTATCTTGCAAGTCTATAGTCACCTACTATGTGTTATGATCCAGCAACGGCGAAGTGACAATAATCGGGACCATTCCCGGTGATGACCATAGTTTGAGGAGTTCATGTATTCACTATGTGCTAATGCTTTGTTCCGGTTCTCTATTAAAAGGAGGCCTTAATATCACTAAGTTTCCAATAGGACCCCGCTGCCACGGGAGGGTAGGACAAAAGATGTCATGCAAGTTCTTTTCCATAAGCACGTATGACTATATACGGAATACATGCCTACATTACATTGATGAATTGGAGCTAGTTCTGTGTCACCCTATGTTATGACTGATACATGATGAACCGCATCCGGCATAATTATCCATCACTGATCCGGTGCCTACGAGTTTTCCATATACTGGTTTACGCTTATTTACTTTTCCGCTGCTACTATTACAATCACTACAAAATACCAAAAACATTACTTTTGCTGTCTTTACTTTTGTTGCCGCTACCACCACTATCATATTACTTTGCTACTAAACACTTTGCTGCAGATACTAAGTTTCCAGGTGTGGTTGAATTGACAACTCTGCTGCTAATCTTGAGAATATTCTTTGGCTCCCCTTGTGTCGAATCAATAAATTTGGGTTGAATACTCTACCCTCGATAGCTGTTGCAATCCCCTACACTTGTGGGTTATCAAGACTAATTTCTGGCGCCATTGCCGGGGAGCATAGCTCTATTCTTTGAGTCACTTGGGATTTATATCTTCTTATCATTATGAAGAACTTGAGAGATCCAAAAACCAAGATCTATCCCTCAACTACGAGGGGAGGTAAGGAACTGCCATCTAGCTCTGCACTGGATTCACCTTCTGTTATGAGTAAGCTAGCGACACCTACACCTGCTTCTGCTATTCGTTCTGATATGTCACATGTTATTGATGATGCCACTTCTGCTATGCATGATACTTATGATGAAACTGCTTCTATGCCTGATACTACCGTGCCCCTTGGTGAATTTCTTGATGAACAAATTGCTAGGGCTAGAGAAAAAGAAATTATTGAATCTGAATACGATGATGATAGTGATGATGAAAATATGCCTGTTATTCTTGAGGGCTATCTTTTTGATATGGAATCTTCTACCACTATTTTTGCTTGCAAAGATAGATATGAGCTTAAGAGGTTATTAATTAAATGGAACAAAGAATCACTTAGAGATAAAATGAGACCCGACCCTGCTTTTGCTACTTCACCTATATGTGTTCCTGATAAGAATTATGAATTCTCTGTTGATCCTGATATAATTACTTTGGTTGAATCTGATCCATTTTATGGCTATGAATCTGAAACTGTTGTGGCACATCTTACTAAGTTAAATGATATAGTTGCCCTGTTCACTAATGATGAGAGATCGCGTTACTTTTATATACTCAAAATATTTCCGTTCTCATTAAAGGGTGATGCTAAGATATGGTTTAATTGTCTTGATCCTGGTTGTGTGCGTAGTCCCCAGGATATGATTTATTACTTTTCTGCTAAAAATTTCCCTGCTCATAATAAACAAGCTGCTTTCAGGGAAATATACAACTTTGTGCAAATTAAAGAAGAGAGTCTCCCACAAGCTTGGGGGAGGCTTCTCAAGTTACTTAATGCTTTGCCTGATCATCCTCTTAAGAAACCCGAAATACTTGATATCTTTTATAATGGACTAACCGATGCTTCCAGAGATTACCTGGATAGTTGTGTGGGTTCTCTTTTCAGGGAAAGAACACCGGATAAAGCTGAAATCCTATTGAATAATATGTTGACAAATGAAAATAATTGGGCACCTCCTGAGCCACCTCCTGAGCCATCTCCTACTCCAATTACTGAGCCTATTCCTAAACCAACTCCGAAGAAGAGAGGTGTTCTATTTCTCAGTCCCGAAGATATGCAAGAGGCAAAGAAATCTATGAAAGAGAAAGGTATTAAAGCTGAAGACATTAAGAATTTACCTCCTATTGAAGAAATACATGGTCTTAATGTACCGCCTGTTGAAGGAACTTATGATCTCAATTCTTTATTTATTGAAGAACCTCCTGATCCCGATATCCCGACACAGGTAGTAAAGGTAAATTCTCTCCATAGATATGAGAAAGCTGAAGTCCCTCCTACTAAAATCGCTAGTCAGCGCTTGGATGAGTTTCATAACTTTATGTATAAACAAGACGACTTCAATGCTTATTTTGGTGGACAATTAAAAGAAAATGCTTATATGATTAGACGTTTGGGTGACTATATGGCTGATATTAAAGGTGAACTTAAACTTGTTAGCAAGCATGCTTCTATGGTTACCACTCAAGTAGAACAAGTGCTTAAAGCTCAAAAAGAAGTGCTTGATGAAATGAATAGTAAGAAAAATTATTATGTTGTTAGAGTGGCTACTAGAACTGGTAGAATGACCCAGGAACCTTTGTATCCTAAAGGCCACCCTAAGATAATCGAGCAAGATTCTCAGAGAAATAATATTGATGTTCCTAGTTCTTCTAAAAAGAAGAAAAAGAAAAATGATAGAACTGTGCAAACTTCTAGTGAACCTATTGCTGAACCACCTGATAATCCAAATGATATCTCTATGTCTGATGCTGAAACACAATCTGGTAATGAAAATGAACCTAGTGAAAATGTTAATAATGATGTTCATGATGATGCTCAACCTAGTAATAACAATGATGTAGAAATTGAACCTGTTGTTGATCTTCATAACCCACAATCAAAGAATCAACGTTATGATAAGAAAGATTTTGTTGCTAGGAAACATGGTAAAGAAAGGGAACCTTGGGTTCAGAAACCCATGCCTTTTCCTCCAAAACCATCCAAGAAAAAGGATGATGAGGATTTTGAGCGCTTTGCTGAAATGATTTGGCCTATCTTTTTGCGTATGCGACTAACTGATGTGCTCAAAACAAATCCTTATGCTAAATATATGAAGGATATCATTATTAATAAAAGAAAGATACCGGAAGCTGAGATTTCCACCATGCTTGCTAATTATACTTTTAAGGGTGGAATACCAAAGAAACTTGGAGATCCCGGAGTACCTACTATACCTTGCTCCATTAAAAGAAATTATATTACAACTGCTTTATGTGATCTTGGAGCCGGTGTTAGTGTTATGTCTCTCTCTTTATATCGTAGACTTGACTTGAATAAGCTGACACCTACCGAAATATCTTTGCAAACGGCTAATAAATCAACTGCTATACCTGTCGGTATTTGTGAGGATGTGCCTGTTGTGGTTGCAAAAGTTACTATTTTAACGGACTTTGTTATTCTTGATATTCCCGAGGATGATAGTATGTCTATTATTCTTGGAAGACCTTTTCTTAATACTGCAGGGGCTGTTATTGATTGCAATAAAGGCAATGTCACTTTTCATGTTAATGGTAATGAGCATACGGTACACTTTCCGAGGAAACAACCTCAAGTTCATAGTATCAACTCCATTGGAAAAATTCCATCGATTATATTTGGAGGTTTTGAATTTCCTCTTCCTACTGTCAACAAGAAATATGACATACTTATTATAGGGGATGTGCATATCCCCGTTGAGGTAACTTAGTGTTATTCAAAATTTCTCTGGTTTCATGATTATCAGAATGAGTTTGTTAACAAGACTTGATCAACTTTGTTAGTGGATTCTTTTTGACGAGCATGAGATGGATGAAACTAGAAGCACAACCTTCCGTACCCTCTCTATATTTTCTGTTAATTAGTAGAAATAAAGTAAAAATAGTATTTTTCTGTCTATTCCCTAACTTATCCGTGCAATATAAAAATATCCCGAAAATAAAAGTCCTCAGAATGACATGCCAATTTAATATGCTTTTTTCGGGAATATTTGAGGATTTACTGTGCAAAAATCACCGCGGGAGGAGCTGCCACCTGGCCACGAGGGTGGTGGGCGCCCCCCCTATAGGGCGCACCCCCTGCCTCGTGGGCCCACGGTGGCTCTCCTCCACTTATCCCAGCACCCATCTTCTTCCTCTGTCTCACACAAACCCGTAAACCCAACTCAAGCATGAGTTCCAGCCACTTTTGCTGTGATTTTCGATCTCCTTGCTCAAAGCACCTCTTGTAAAACTGCTTGGGGAGATTGTTCCTTGGTATGTGACTCCTCCATTGGTCCAATTAGTTTTTGTTCTAGTGATTTATTCATTGCAAATTTGTGTTGCATAGGTGACCATGTTCTTGAGCTTGCATGTCAAATTTATATGGTTCCAAGTAGTTTTGATACTTGATATAGGCTCTAGGCACTTGTAGGAGTAGTTGCTATCAGTTTTATTGAAGTTGGTTCACTTTTATTTTGAAGTTACTAAAAATTTCAGAATTTTTCAGAGAAAAACAATATGCTTAGGAAGATGTTCCAAGGTGGTTCCTATAAGAAGCAAGGACCCATGATTGCTATGCGCGATGCTGACGAGGATCCACCAAGAGACGCTCCAGTACGGCCTTGCGAATGGCCGTCCGAAAATTTTATGGACCATGCGGGAATTAAAGAAGAATTCAAAGCATATTTGCGCAATGCCGGTCTTGAGGATTTTGAGGCTAACAAATGCCCCCAGTATCATGATCTCACAAGTTCATTTGTGAGGAGGTTTGAGTATTCATCTTCGCGTAATTCTCCTTCAGTCAGGTTTGATCTCTATGACAAATCTTATACCATGGACTTAGAGGATTTCACTTCTGCTTGCAAACTTCCATCATGGGGTAGTGTTAGGGATCCCCCTCAATCTAAATTTAGAAACTTTCTTGCTAGTATAACTGTGGGGGAATCTAGAGATATAACGCAGGCTACCATAGGGAGCATTCACTTTCCTGTTATACATTATTTTGCTCTCTTCATCGGTAGATGCATAAATGCTAAGGATGAAGCATGTCACATGTGTGTCCCTGATATTAGCATTCTTAGGAGTGCTGTGTTAGGAGACCAATCTTATCATATGGGAGCCATTGTAGCTCATAGGTTGCATCATAATAGACATAATGGAGATTTCTTTGGAGGAATTTATGCAACTCGCTTAGCTCATTTTCTTGAGATAGACATTCGTGAGGGTGATATGGAGTTTCCTCCTGCATAATTAGATTATAACTCTATGGCTTCGCACCAGTTTGTCGAGAGGCCTGAATCGCCTCTCTTATATCGTTTAATTTTTGATAAACGACGTGTTTTCCGTATTACTCTCCCTGCTCCTGCCTTCTTTGATTTACAGACAAAAATAAGATATTTTATTACCAGAGAGGACGTAGAAGAGTACGAGAGGAGAGCGAAGGCAGCTCGACTCCACGCTGCAGCTCAGCAGGCGATAACCGCTGCACAACAGTATGATCCCAACTCTTCCTCATCACAGTACGACCTCAACAACTATTATTATGGATATCAGCCAGGCCAGCCGTGGCCATAGACCAACTTAGGCCAAAAGCCTAAGCTTGGGGGAGTACGTATTTCTCACCGACATTACATTTATGTTCACACACACTCATTGCTAGATGTCGGTGCTCATACTTTTTCACTGTAATATCCATGCTAGTTTATTTTCTTTTTCCTGCTTTCTTATTGTGTGTTTAATAAACCTTAAGAAAACAAAAAAAATAGTAGTAGTTTTTTTCTACTGTAATAGTAATAATTAAAAATAAAACCCAAAAATATTTCATGTCCTTCTTTTGCTTGTTGGGAGCTTTCCCGTGTAAATAGTTTTTATTTCTTTTCTTTTCTTTGGGGGTCAGTAGGAGAAGACCATGATTAAATTGTTGAAGTGGCTCTTATATGCATTATTGTTGATTTAACCCAGAGCCCATATTGCCTTGTCCTCTCCTGTTTATTGAATGCTCACAGATTCCAGCTTAGTCCAATGCGTGCACACTCTTATCATTATTCACACCGTTCGGTCGTGCAAGTGAAAGGCAATTATGATGATGTATGATGGACTGACTGAGATGAGAAAAGCTGGTATGAACTCGACCTCTTTTGTTTTTGTAAATATGATGAGTCCCTCGGTCTTGATTCAACTTATTATGAATAAACATGTTTGCATTGACAATTAGAGATCGTAGTTGCTTGTGCCATGCTTGATTAGCTATGAGTTATAATGATTTACCTTGTGTGCCAACATGCTATTGAGATGGTTATGATGTGGTATGATGGGGTGGTATCCTCCTTTGAATGATTTAAGTGACTTGACTTGGCACATGTTCACACATGTAGTTGAAACAAATCAACATAGCCTTCACGATATTTATGTTCATGGTGGATTATATCCTACTCATGCTTGCATCCAATGTTTATTAATTTTTAATGCATGTACATGGCTGTTGTCGCTCTCTAGTTGGTCGCTTCCCAATCCTTTGCTAGCCTTCACTTGTACTAAGCGGGAATACTGCTTGTGCATCCAATCCCTTAAACCCCAAAGTTATTCTAGATGAGTCCACTATACCTTCCTATATGCGGTATCTACCTGCCGTTCCAAGTAAATTTGTATGTGCCAAACTCTAAACCTTCAAATAAACATTCTGTTTTGTATGCTCGAATAGCTCATGTATCAACCAAGGCTGTCCTTATCTTCCGTGTTAGGCGGGTTATTCTCAAGAGGAGTGGACTCCGCTCCTCATTCACGAGAAAATGGCTGGTCACCGGGATGCCCAGTCCCATGCTTTATGGAAACTAAATCAAAATTAATTGCAAACAAAACTCCCCCTGGGACCTGATGTATGTTGGAGGCACTCGTTGTTTCGAGAAAGCCATGGATTGATGTTTGTTGGTGGAGGGGGAGTATAAACTTTACCATTCTGTTTGGGAACCGCCTATAATGTGTTTGGCATGGAAGATATCGCCATCTCTTAGTTGTTATGTTGACAATGAAAGTATACCTCTCAAAATACAATTTATCTCTATTACAAAACCGAGCTCTGGTACCTCTACAAATCCCTGCTTCCCTCTGCGAAGGGCCTATCCATTTACTTTTATGTTGAGTCATCACCCTCTTATTAAAAAGCACTAGCTGGAGAGCACAGCTGTCACTTGCATTCATCACTATTAATTTATGTTGGGTGTGACTATGATTGGATCTCTTTTACCATGAATTACAATGTCTAGTCAGTCCTTGATCTTTAAAGGTGCTCTGCATTTATGTTTTGCGGTCTCAGAAAGGCTAGCGAGATACCATCTTGTTATATCATATTATGATCGTTTTGAGAAAGTGTTGTCATCCGAGATTTATTATTATGGCTTGCTAGTTGATTATGCTATTGATATAAGTAATTATGAGACCTGAGAATTATTGCAAATGTGGTTAGTTATGATCTATGCTGAAAACTTGAATGCTGGCTTGACATAGTTACAACAACAAGAGCAAACAGAGTTTGTAAAAGTTTTTCTTTCTTTCTTTCAGTTTGTCAGCTGAATTGCCTGAGGACAAGCAAGGGTTTAAGCTTGGGGGAGTTGATACGTCTCCGTCGTATCTACTTTTCCAAACACTTTTGCCCTTGTTTTCGACTCTAACTAGTATTATTTGAATCGAACTAACCCGGACTGACGCTGTTTTCAGCAGAATTGCCATGGTTTTGTTTTATGTGCAGAAAACAAATATTCTTGGAATGACCTGAAACTCCACGGAACATCTTAGAAAAAACAATAAAAAATACTCGCTAAAGATGAAGACCAGGGGGGGCACACCCTTCTCACAAGGGTGGGGGGCGCCCCCCTAGGGCGTGCCCCCCTACCTCGTGGGCCCCCTGGAAACCCTCCGACGCCAACTCCAACTCTATATATTCGCTTTCGGGGAGAAAAAAATAAGAGAGAAGAAATCATCGCATTTTATGATACGGAGCTGCCGCCAAGCCCTAAAACCTCTCGGGAGGGCTGATCTGGAGTCCGTTCGGGGCTCCGGAGAGGGGGATTCGTCACCGTCGTCATCATCAACCATCCTCCATCATCAATTTCATGATGCTCACCGCCGTGCGTGAGTAATTCCATCGTAGGCTTGCTGGACGGTGATGGGTTGGATGAGATTTATCATGTAATCGAGTTAGTTTTGTTAGGGGTTGATCCCTAGTATCCACTATGTTCTGAGATTGATGTTGCTATGACTTTGCTATGCTTAATGCTTGTCACTAGGGCCCGAGTGCCATGATTTCAGATTTGAACCTATTATGTTTTCATGAATATATGTGAGTTCTTGATCCTATCTTGCAAGTCTATAGTCACCTACTATGTGTTATGATCCGGCAACCGCGAAGTGACAATAATCGGGACCATTCCCGGTGATGACCATAG
This sequence comes from Triticum dicoccoides, assembly GCF_002162155.2. Classification (NCBI taxonomy): domain Eukaryota; kingdom Viridiplantae; phylum Streptophyta; class Magnoliopsida; order Poales; family Poaceae; genus Triticum; species Triticum dicoccoides. The sequence continues at coordinate 195,211,501 of NC_041390.1, forward strand.
TTTGAGGAGTTCATGTATTCACTATGTGCTAATGCTTTGTTCCGGTTCTCTATTAAAAGGAGGCCTTAATATCCCTAAGTTTCCAATAGGACCCCGCTGCCACGAGAGGGTAGGACAAAAGATGTCATGCAAGTTCTTTTCCATAAGCACGTATGACTATATACGGAAGACATGCCTACACTATAGTGATGAATTGGAGCTAGTTCTGTGTCACCCTATGTTATGACTTATACATGATGAACCGCATCCGGCATAATTATCCATCACTGATCTGGTGCCTACGAGTTTTCCATATACTGGTTTACACTTATTAACTTTTCCGCTGCTACTGTTACAATCACTACAAAATACCAAAAACATTACTTTTTGCTGTCTTTACTTTTGTTGCCGCTACCACCACTATCATATTACTTTGCTACTAAACACTTTGCTGCAGATACTAAGTTTCCAGGTGTGGTTGAATTGAAAACTCAGCTGCTAATACTTGAGAATATTCTTTGGCTCCCCTTGTGTCGAATCAATAAATTTGGGTTGAATACTCTACCCTCGAAAGCTGTTGCGATCCCCTACACTTGTGGGTTATCAAACGTCTACAAGAAGAAGGTTGTGTAGTAGACATCAGTAACCGTGATGGTCTCTTTTCGACGAGGTTCAGGAAGAGAACATGGTGGGGTTATGTTTGGGCGTAAGTAGTTCAGGATCACTTCTTGATCACTTCTAGTTTATGACCGTTGCGTAGTTTCTCATCTTAATCTTGTACTCGTATGTTAGCCACCATATTTGCTTAGTGCTTGCTGCAGCTCCACCTCATAACCATATCCTACCCATAAGCTTAAATAGTCTTGATCTCGTGGGTTTTGAGCTTGCTGAGTCCTCGTGACTCACAGATACTACCAAAATAGTTGCAAGTGCCGATGTTACTGATGCAGGTGATGCAACCGAGCTCAAGTGGGAGTTCGACGAGGACCTTGGTCGTTACTATGTTTCGTTTCCTGATGATCAGTAGTGGCGCCCAGTTGGGGACGATTGGGATTAGCATTTGGGGTTGTCTTCTTTTCCATTTGGATTCATCCGTAGTCGGACTATGTGTGTACTCTGAATGATGTATGAATTATTTGATCATTGTGTGACGTTGCGATTGTAATCCAACTATTTATCTATATCCTTGTTCATTACATGGGATTTTGTGAAGATGACCCTTCTTGCGACAAAATCAAAATGTGGTTACGCCTCTAAGTCGTGCCTCGACAGGTGGGAGATATAGCCGCATCTTGGGTGTTACAATGATGTCAAGCTAGAGACCACCATCCTCATTTGCGATACGCCACAACCAATGGGTTAAGAGGGTGATGTTCATGCGTTAAGAGGATGACATGACCCCAAGTCCGCCCTGATCGCGGGATCAGCAAATGTCTGGCCAGCTCACCATATGGTATTTCTGCTTATCACCTTCCCTGACCCAGTAGAATCGGGCATGGTACTTGGCAATCTCGTGATGGAGGGTCTCGTGGAAACTGTAGAAGCTCATGATGAACAAGAGCAAGCTGGATAGGTAGGAGTTGATGAGCATCGTCCAGGCCGCCTTAGAGAGCCACTGGCCCTGCCAGGGTTCAATGCATCGAGGAAGTTTGACCACTGTAGGCCGAAGATCCGTGACGGACATGCGAGAATCACTAATGGGAATTCCCAGATAGGAAGTGGGAAAGGATTCCAGTTGGCAGTTAAGACGGTCCGCGATGGAATGGGCCTCGGCCGGTGAGTAACCCAACACCATAACCGCACTCTTGTCAAAGTTAATCTTCAGCCCCAACATCTGTCGGAAACAGAGCAGAAGGAACTTAAGATTCACGATGTCCTCCTGACTGCCGAACACCATGATAATGGTGTCATCGATGTATTGTAGGAGAGATACACCACCCGAGCCAACTAGGTGGGGGGCCACTCCATGGATGTGTCCCGAGGCCTTAGCCCTATCGAGAATGGCAGCCAGGGCGTCGACCACCATGTTGAACAAGAAGAGGGAGAAGGGATCTCCCTGTCTCACCCCACATAATGTGGGGACGAAGGGACCAATCTTCCCATTAATTTTCACTGCGGTGCGGCCGCAGGAAACCATCTGCATCACAAGTGACCCATCGATCGTCGAACCCCTTATGCAGGAGGACTACCCGAAGGAAGGGCTAGTGATAGTGTCATACTCCTTATGTAAATCAATCTTCAGGACGACCTCCTGCTGATGCCGGGCATGGACCTCATGAAGAACTTCATGGAACACCAGCACCCCACCAAGAATGTGTCGGCCCTTGATGAAGGTCGACTGATTCTTGTGGGCAATGTGTTCAGCTAACAGGGTCACCCTATTGGCGTACCCTGATAACCCACAAGTATAGGGGATAATTTGTAGCATTTATCGATAAATAAGAGTGTCGAACCCAACGAGGAGCTAAAGGTAGAACAAATATTCCCTCAAGTTCTATCGACCACCGATACAACTCTACGCACACTTGACGTCTTCTTACCAGAAACAAGTATGAAACTATTTTGTAGGTGTGATGCTAGAACTGCTTTGCAAGAATAAAACTAGAAGTACTTTGCAAGATAATAAAATTTAGGAGTTTAGTAAAAGGGTTTGTGTCAACAAGTGAAAGATCGTGGATGTCGCCTAGAGGGGGGGGGGGTGAATAGGCGCTTTAAAATAATTATGGTTTAGGCTTGAACAAATGCAGAATAAACCTAGCGGTTAATTTGACAAGCACAAACCTACAACAACTAGGCTCACCTATGTGCACCAACAACTTATGCTAAGCAAGATAAACAACTAAGTGATAGCAAGATATACGACAAGAAACAATATGGCTATCACAAAGTAAAGTGCATAAGTAAAGGGCTTGGGTAAGAGATAATCGAGGCACGCGGAGACGACGATGTATCCCGAAGTTCACACCCTTGCAGATGCTAATCTCTGTTTGGAGCGGTGTGGAGGCACAATGCTCCCCAAGAAGCCACTAGGGCCACCGTAATCTCCTCACACCCTCGCACAATGCAAGATGCCGTGATTCCACTAAGGGACCCTTGAGGGCGGTCACCGAACCCGTACAAATGGCGACCCTTGGGGGCGGTCACCGAACCCATACACTTCGGCAACCCTTGGGGGCGGTCACCGGTACCCGTCAAATTGCTCAGGGCGATCTCCACAACCTAATTGGAGACGCCGACGCTTGCCCGGAGCTTTACACCACAATGATTGAGCTCCGAACAACACCAACCGTCTAGGGCGCCAAGGCACCCAAGAGGAACAAGCTCTAGGGTGTCCAAACACCCAAGAGTAACAAGCTCAAGGGTACCAAGCACTGAAGAGTAAAAAGCTTCTCAACTTGTAACTTCCACGAATCACGTGGACAACTCAAACCGATGCACCAAATGCAATGGCAAGGGCACACGGAGTGCCCAAATCCTTCTCTCTCAAATCCCACTGAAGCAACTAATGCTAGGGAGGAAGATGAGAGGAAGAACAAGAAGGAGAACACCAAGAACTCCAAGATCTAGATCCAATGGGTTCCCCTCACATAGAGGAGAAAGTGATTGGTGGAAATGTGGATCTAGATCTCCTCTCTCTTTTCCCTCAAAAACTAGCAAGGATCCATGGAGGGATTGAGAGTTAGCAAGCTCGAAGAAGGTCAACAATGGGGGAAGAACACGAGCTCAAAGGATAAGGTTCATTGGGGAAGAACACCCCCTTTTATAGGAGGGGAAAATCCAACCGTTATGTGCTCAGCCCGCACACGAGCGGTACTACCGCTCGGGCGGAAGAAGCAGGGAAATGGAGCATCAAAACATGAACCTTGGGGCGGTAGTACCGCATATAAGCGGTACTACCACTCACCCCAGCGGTACTACCACTGGAGGAGCAGAACACGGGACCAAAAGAGGCAGGGCAGAGTAGAGTACGGCAGCAGTAATGCAGTAGTGGTACTACCGCCCGACCGGAGCGGTACTACCGCTTATAGGCGGTACTATCGTGCCTTACTGCCGTGCAACTACTGCTAAACCCAACACGAAAAGTGCAGGACCCAAAAATGAGGCAGTAGTAGAGAGGTACTGGAGCGGTACTACTGCTTGACGCTATAAGCGGTACTAGCGCTGCCGACCGTGGTACTACCGTAGGGAGAAAACCAGAACTGCCATAACTTCTTCATACGAGCTCCGAATTGAGCAAACTCAAGCTTGTTGGATACAAGACGATGAGTAGCATCAAAACAATGAGTAAAACCTCCAACAAATAGAGGAGGTATGCCAACAAATAGAGGAGTGAAACCTCCAACAGAGAAGAACCGACATAACCCCCAACATCGAAAACCTCATAGAAGATGCGAGTGAACTCCGTTTTCGATGAACTCGAGCTTGTCGCCAAGATGACCAAAAGCTCCAAAACTCTCAAAGAGAACCAAACAAGAACCAATAAAGATGATGCAAGGATGCAATGGTTTGAGCTCTCTACGAACGATATGATCAAGCTACTCATCGAGAGCCCCCCTTGATAATACGCCAATCGATCCTATAACCCGGTCTCCCAACCACCACTATGAGACCGGTAAAATAGAAAACCTATCAAGGGCAAACCTTTGTCTTGCACATAGTCCACTTGAGCTAGATGATGATGATCTTGACTCCCTCAAGTTGGACCACCTTTCTTGATTGTGTTGGCTCGATGAAGACTAGTTGATTGCTCCCCCATACTCCACCATGGGTGAGCCACTCTTCGATACATCTTCATAAATCCAATGTTACCATAATGGACGGCAAGCTTCAAGCATTTGATCTCTTCATGATGCTCCACTTGAACTTGCACATCGCAACCTAACCCCACAAAGAACTCTCACGAAAACCATGGGTTAGCAAGCAAAGCGTAATGGACAATGCTTACCATTCCATGGGATCACTTGATCCCTCAGTACATCTTGTATGCTTTGTGTGTTGATCAACTTAATTCATTCTTGACCTAATCTTGATCAACCTTGAATCTACCCAATTCTCTTCATTTGGATGATGTCTTGAAGGTAGACATGAATGATCACACAATCTTCTTCTTCAAGACATGCTTGCAATAAGCTCAGCACTCACATGACCAATCTTTGGATAATTCCTTGAATAGCACCTTGGTCGACACAAACTCTCCTTGAAACCAACACATGTACTCCAAGAAAAGCCTATGGACAAAACCTTCAAATATAACTCAAGGCAACCATTAGTCCATAGAGATTGTCATCAATTACCAAAACAAAACATGGGGGCACCGCATGTTCTTTCAACAAGAAAATTATTTGTCCCTAGGCAATCGATAACAAGTACCGGTAATCATTCTTGCAATTTTATACTCCCTCTGTTTCTTGATATAAGGTGTATAGATTTTTTAGAAAAAGTTCGAAATATAAGGTGTCTTGCGTTGCACCACTCGTTTGAATATTTTTTTAGGGATTTGATTACATTTACTTATATTAGGCAAACTCCTCTATTTTCTCATGTCAATTAGTCAGGTGTAATCTTGCCCAAAACTTGTGAAATTTTTACTCCACATGCATTCTTTAATTTTTCTGCCAAAAACTATACACCCTATATTTAGGAACGGAGGGAGTATGAGGGAGAGGCATGAGCTAACATACTTTCTCTACTTGGATCATATGCACTTATGATTGGAACTCTAGCAAGCATCCACAACTACTAAAGATCATTAAGGTCATGAAACCCAACCATAGCATTAAGTATAAAGTCCTCTTTACTCCCATACATCATACCCCACCTACTCGGGTTTATGTTTCTGTCACTCTCGCAACCCACCATAAGCGAACAATGAACATATTGCAACACCCTACAGCGGGGGCCCCTCACATTTGCGCGTGAACGGAGGGCACCGTAGGACAACACAATAAATAAAATATATAATCATACCAACCAAGATCATGATTAACTCACAGGACAAAATGGATCTACTCAAACATCATAGGATAACCATAGATCATTGGGAAATAATATATGGAGTTGAGCACCATGTTTAAGTAGAGATTATAGCAGGGGGAGGAGGTGTTACACTGCTGCATAGAGGGGGAGAAAGTTGGTGTTGATGGTATCAAGATTGTTGATGTAGATCGACGTCCCGATTGATGCCCCGGTGATAGTCCGACGCCACCAGAAGCGAGGAGGAGAGAGCCCCCCTCCTTCTTCTTCTTCTTCTTCTTCTTCTTCCTTGGCCTCCCCCTAGATGGGAGGAGAGTTCACCCTCTGGCCCATGGCCTCCATGGCTGCGGAGGGGTGGGAGCCCCTCCGTGATTGGATCTCCCTCTCTGTACTCTTCTGTTTCTCGCTCGCCAGATCTGGCCAAAAACCGTTTCTTATATTCCGGGAGATCCGTAACTCTGATTGCGTTGAGATTTTAACACGAATCATAAACCCTAACACCAATATTCTTACTAACCACAACCGTTTACTAGTACCTCCCACATATTCCATCTCTATATCGCAAAACTATTGCAAGGAATCAAACATATCATATTCAATGATCCATAAATTTTATGTAGGATTTTATGACTAACCATGCAAATGACCAATTCTTTTTGACTCTCTAAATAGATCTAAGTGAAGAATGAGAGTTTAATTCTTTCTATAAAAGACCATGCTCTAATAAATATAAGTGAAGCAAAAGAGCATTCTTCAAACAACAGTTTTCTATGTGAAGAGAAACATGCAATCCAGACTTCAAATGATATAAGTGAAGCACATGTAGCACAATCACATGAACGAAACGAATCCAAAAACATACCGATACTTGTTGGAGAAAGATGGGATACCTTCCGGGGCATCCGCAAGCTTAGACGCTTGAGTATCCTTGAATATTTACTTGGGGTGCCTTGGGCATCCCCAAGCTTGAGCTCTTTCGTCTTCTCCTTCTCCTCATATCGAGACCTCCTCGATCTTCGAACACTTCATCCACACAAAACTTAACCGAACTTTTAGTGACGGGGTTAGTAAATGTGGCAAATGAAATCCAATCATGTACTGCTATAACATTATTGTATAATTATAAACAAACATTACCCACTGTATGCTATCACAATTCTATGGCCCCAAGTCAAGGAGGATTCAACAAGAATTCAAAAATACGCAAATAATGAAGCTATAACAACAATGTGTGAAAACAGGACAGCCTGTAAAGATTCGAACATCCACCATACTTCTATAACTCAACAAATTCTGAAAAAGAGGAAAAATAAAAATTTTGTATAGAAATACAGTACAAAAAGTTTCATAAACGTTTGACATTCCAGTAAAAAAATTAAAATCACACACTACAGCCAAAGTTTTTGCTTTGCACCGCACAAACCAACAAGCAATTTAAACATCCTAAAGGCAAATCTTGGCACATTATTTTTATAATACAATGGAATTGTACAAGGGGATGATTATTTTTTTGAAAAGTTTCTCTAATTAAGATTCACAAAGTTTCCCCGGGCATGAACAAAAGTTCAAGGGCGTCCCCCAGTTTCACAATGCTCGTCCCTCTCACTTTCGCTTTTCTTTTTGTGAAGCTTTAAGTTCCCCTCTATATATCTTTTGTTTTTGAACTTTATAAAAGCACTGAATAGAAATAAATGACTCTCTAAAACTTCCAGGTTGTCTCCCTGGCAGCACTTTAAACATTAAGCTAGGCATACAGTGCTCAAGTAATGGGTCCACCCGGATCCCAAGGTATATCAAAGCCAATTTAAATCAACAATGATTTAGCATTTAGTAGTGAGCACAAAGCAACATATAACAATCAATGACGAATTCTAACTCTCTTCCTATGCATCGGCATGTCATACAAGAACAATTCATGAACATCAAGTAAAGGCCAATACATAGCATAAGCAGTTTCTTGCATTTTTTCGTATTGGAAACATAAAGAGGCGGAGATGTAGTTCCTCTCTCATGATAATTACAAGTAGGAGAAGCAAGCACATGCATATTATATTCATCAAAATCATCATGTGTAGTGGTAACAGTCAACCCATCAATATAATCCTTAATAAGTGCAAACTTCTCTGATTTAGTGTAGTTTGGAGAATTCAAAAAGATACTCGGACTATCATATGTGGGTGCAATAGCAACAATTTGATTCTTAACATAAGGAACAATAGCAAGTTCATCTCCATAAGCATAATTCATATTTGCATCATGGCCACAAGCATAGCAAGCATCATCAAAAGGGATATTTCAAATGAATCAACGGGATCATAGCAATTATCATAGCATTCATCCTTCGGTAGGAACGAAGGAAAATTAAATAATGTATGAGTTGGAGGGTTACTCTCATTAGAAGGTGGGCACGGATAGCTAATCCGCTCTTCCTCCTTTTGTTCTTTGCTCTCCTCATCATCTTTTTCATCCAATGAACTCACAATTTCATCAGTTCCTTCTTCCATAGACTCCTGCAAAATATTATTCTCCTCTCAGACAACAGAGATTTTCTCAATAATTCATCAATACCGGAATTGTATTTATAATTATCATAGCAATATTTAAGGATAGCTAATTTTTCAGGTCTATAAACCGAATCATCAAAAGCTTCATACTTTTCAAACAAATATTCAATTTCATATGCACCCTTAAAAGCAACAAATTCTTCTATTTGTTCCACATCATAGTAAACATATATACCATTAGCGTAAGAAGCCAAGGTTCCATTATCATTAAATTCGCATAAATAGGGAAGGTGTGGAACCTTAATCTTAGAGCAACAAATATAATCATATCTCAAGCATAGATTCCAACCATACCATTGCAACATTTCAATTTGATCCCATAAAAGTTTTCCTTTTTGTGTCAAGCGATAATCCCTAAAGTATTCACATTGATCCAACGTTACTCCCATTATCAAGTTGAATGGGGTTTTCTTAGGATTATCAAAGTAGTGCATAATATTTTTCACATAACGAGCATCGAGGGTTTTAGGTGGTTACCCATCTCCATGAGTAGCAGGTACAACTATTTTTTTGGTGTTTCGTGTTCCATATCAATAACTAAAGATAGAGAACAACTTAGAACAGGCAATAAAAACTACATAGTGATAAAGCAAACAAGCACACACGAGAATATTGACCCCACGCTATTGCTCCCTGGCAACGGCGCTAGAAAAAGGTCTTGATAACCCACAAGTATAGGGGATTGTTTGTAGCTTTTTTTGATAAATAAGAGTGTCGAACCCAATGAGGAGCTAAAGGTAGAACAAATATTCCCTCAAGTTCTATCGACCACCGATACAACTCTACGCACACTTGACGTCTGCTTTACTGGAAACAAGTATGAAACTATTTTGTAGGCGTGATGCTAGAACTACTTTGCAAGAATAAAACTAGAAGTACTTTGCAATATAATAGAAGTTAGGTGTTTAGTAAAAGGGTTTGTGTCAACAAGAAAGTTATTTGTCCTTAGGCAATCGATAACAAGTACCCGTAATCATTCTTGCAATTTTATATGAGGGAGAGGCATCAGCTAACATACTTTCTCTACTTGGATCATATGCACTTATGATTGGAACTCTAGCAAGCATCCGCAACTACTAAAGATCATTAAGGTCATGAAACCCAACCATAGCATTAAGTATCAAGTCGTCTTTACTCCCATACATCATACCCCACCTACTCGGGTTTAAGTTTCTATCACTCTCGCAACCCACCATAAGTGAACCATGAACATATTGCAACACCCTACAGCAGGGGGCCCTCATGTTTGCGCGAGAATGGAAGGCACCATAGGAAAGCACCATAAATAAAATATACAATCATACCAACCAAGATCATGATTAACCCACATGACAAAACGGATCTACTCAAACATCATAGGATAACCATAGATCATTGGGAAATAATATATGGAGTTGAGAACCATGTTTAAGTAGAGATTATAGTGGGGGGAAGACGTGTTACACCGCTGCATAGAGGGGGAGAAAGTTGGTGTTGACGGTAGCAAGATTGTTGATGTAGATCGCCGTCCCGATCGTTGCCCCGGTGGCACTCCGGCGCCACCAGAAGCGAGGGGGAGAGAGCCCTCCTTCTTCTACTTCTTCCTTGGCCTCCCCCTAGATGGGAGGAGAGTTCCCCCTCTGGTCCATGGCCTCCATGGCAGCAGATGGGCGGGAGCCCCTCCGAGATTGGATCTCCCTCTCTGTTCTCTTCTGTTTCTCGCTCCCCAGATATGGCCAAAACCGTTTCTTATATTCCGGGAGATCCGTAACTCCAATTGCGCTGAGATTTTAACACGATTTTTTTCTGGATATAAGCTTCCTTGTGTCCTAAGTAGAGCTCCAACCGACGTTACAGGAGGGCACAACCCACCACCACATGCGAGGGGCCTCTGGCTCGCCCTGGTGTCTTGTGGGCTATGTGGGCCTCCGCTTGCGGTCATTCCAACTCCCAAAATTCACATATATTCCAAAATAATTCTCCATAAAATTTTATTACATTTGGAATTCGTTTGATATGGATTTTCTGCAATACAAAAAACATGCAAAAACAGGAACTGGCACTGGACACTGGATCAATAGGTTAGTCCAATAAATCATATAAAAAGTTGCCAAAAGTATGTAAAACTTGTATAATATGTCATGAAACAATCAAAAATTAATAGATACGACAGAGACGTATCATACCCCTTCGCCAGTATACGAAAGATCACATTGATCACCGTAATGGGGTGAAACTGGCGGATGTCCAAGGCCCCGGCTACCTTTGGGATGAGGGTGATGATCCCATAGTTCAGGCAGGCCAAGTCAATCGCCCCGATGTAGAACTCCTGAAATAGCGCCATCACCTCCGGTTTAATGACCGTCCAGAACGTCTGGAAGAACTTAACCGGGAGGCCGTCCGACCTGGGGAAAGACGAGGGGTTCATGCCCTTGATGGTGGTCAAAACCTCCTCCTCATCGAAGGGGGTTGTAAGGGCAACATTAACCGCATCCGAGATGCGGTTGTGCTCATGCCAAATATCCAGGGCAAGAGCGGCTCCTCCCCGAGGGGAGGTAGAAAATAGGACTTTATAAAAGTCATTGATACGTCCATTTTGCATCATGCTTTTATATCGATATTTATTGCATTATGAGCTGTTATTACACATTATGTCACAATACTTATGCCTACTCTCTCTTATTTTACAAGTTTACATAAAGAGGGAGAATACCGGCAGCTGGGATTCTGGGCTGGAAAAGGAGCAAATATTAGAGACCTATTCTACACAGCTCCAAAAGTCCTAAAACTTCACGGAAGACGTTTTCAGAATATACAAATAATACTCAGTGCAAGAAGTTCACCAGGGGGGCCACACCCTGCCCACGAGGGTGGGGGCGGACCCTACCCCCCTAGGCGCGCCCCCCTATCTCATGGGCCCCCTGGTGGCCCGACGATGGCCATCTTCTGCTATATGGAGTCTTTCAATGAGGAAAAAATCATAAGCCATCTCCTCGGATGAAACTCCGCCACCACGAGGCGGAACCTTGGCGGATCCAATCTAGGGCTCCGGCAGAGCTGTTCTGCCGGGGAAACTTCCCTCCGGGAGGGGGGAAATCATCGTCATCGTCATCACCAACTCTCCTATCATTGGGAGAGGGCAATCTCCATCAACATCTTCACCAGCACCATCTCCTCTCAAAACCCTAGTTCATCTCTTGTATCCAATTCTTGTCTCCAAGTCCGGGATTGGTAATAGTAGGTTGCTAGTAGTGTTAATTACTCCTTGTAGTTGATGCTAGTTGGTTTATTTGGTGGAAGATCATATGTTCAGATCCTATATGCGTATTAATACCCCTCTGATTATGAACATGATTATGCTTTGTGAGTAGTTATGTTTGTTCCTGAGGACATGGGAGAAGTCTTGCTATTAGTAGTCATGTGAATTTGGTATTCATTCGATATTTTGATGAGATGTATGTTGTCTCTCCTCTAGTGGTGTTATGTGAACGTCGACTACATAACACTTCACCATTATTTGGGCCTAGAGGAAGGCATTGGGAAGTAATAAGTAGATGATGGGTTGCTAGAGTGACAGGAGCTTAAACCCTAGTTTATGCGTTGCTTCGTAAGGGGCTGATTTGGATCCATATGTTTCATGCTATGGTTAGGTTTACCTTAATACTTTTGTTGTAGTTGAGGATGCTTGCAATAGAGCTTAATCATAAGTGAGATGCTTGTCCAAGTAAGGACAGTACCCAAGCACCGGTCCACCCACATACCAAATTATCAAACTACCGAACGCGAATAATATGAACATAATGAAAACTAGCTTGACGATATTCCCATGTGTCCTCGGGAGCGCTTTTCTCTATATAAAAGTTTGTCCAGGCTTGTCCTTTGCTACAAAAAGGATTGGGACACCTTGTTTCTCTTTATTTACTTTTGTTACTTGTTGCTCGTTACAAATTATCCTATCACAAAACTATCTGTTACCACTGATTTCAGTACTTGCAGAGAATACCTTGCTGGAAACCGCTTATCATTTCCTTCTGCTCCTCGTTGGTTTTGACACTCTTACTTATTGAAAGGACTACGATAGATCCCCTATACTTGTGGGTCATCAAGACTCTTTTCTGGCGCCGTTGCCGGGGAGTGAAGCGCCTTTGGTAGGTGGAATTTGGTAAGGAAAATTTATATAGTGTGCTGAAATTTACTGTCACTTGTTACTATGGAAAGTAATCCTCTGAGGGGCTTGTTCGGGGTATCTGTAAGTGCATCTAGTGCCACCCCTAGTTGGTTTTGGAGTATTGATGACAAACCTAGTTGAGGGACTAATGTGTTTGTGAGAATTGCAGGATAACACAGGTAGAAGTCCCTCATTGATTCGGTTTTCCTACCAGAGATGACCCCTAAAAACGTATGAAGACATTGAAGTCAAAGGTGGTATATGAAGATATTCACATTGAAGACTATGACAAGAGAAGACACCACATGAAGCCTATGGAGCTCGAAGACTTAGATCTTTCGTAGTTCTCTTTCTTCTGTGTTGAGTCATAGGAACCACCGTACTGTTAAGTGGGGTCCAAGAGAACCAGACAGAATGACTGAAGTGATGCTTAAACAAAACCTATGTCTTCGAGTGAAGACTTTGAGAGCGAATCTTGTCCAAAGTCGGGCAAGTCAGCTTTGCTTGAAGCCCAAGTAAAGTTTCCGTGTGAGTTCGAAATCTGACCGTTGGAACACGTGTCAGTTCCTTAGTGACTGAAGGTGCAACTATCCCTAGGTGGTTTTGGTGATTCATAACAACATATAGCTCATTGAGCTAATACTATTCCAAGATGATTATTTCAGGAAAGCTCAATGATTGGCATGGCATGGATGTGAAAGTGGAACCCTCAAAATGCTAAGGACAAAGGATTGGCTCAAGCTCAAAAGCTCAAGACTCTTCATTTTATATTTTAGTGATCCAAGATCACATTGAGTCCATAGGAAAAGCCAATACTATCAAGGAGGGATGAGGTGTTGCTTAATGAGCCTCTTGCTCCATGTGCTTAATGATATGCTCCAAAACCCTCAACTACTTTCCCATATCCACATATGACCTAAACTCTAAGCCAAACTCGGTCCTACCGATTTTTCCTATCCGGCGCCACCGAGTTTCAATTGTCATTAGCCACTGCCAAACCCTAGCAATTCGGTCCTACCGATAAGGATCTCGGTCCCACCGAGATGGGGTTGCAAACTCTCTATTTCCTTTTCATAACTTTTCGGTCCCACCGAAAGAGCGAATCGGTCCCACCGAGATTGCAATGTAAACTCAGTGTTTCCCCTTTGTAACTTTTCGGTCTCACCGAGTTCCACTCGGTCCCACCGAAAGAGCAAATCGGTCCCATCGAGTTTGCCTAACCAACTCTCTGGTTAGCTAATTACCAAACTCGGTCTCACCGAGTTTGTGTAATCGGTCTCACCGAGATTACGTTATGCCCAAACCCTAACCGAATCGGTCCTACCGAGTTGCATGTCAGTCCCACCGAAATTCCTAACGGTCACTAGGTTTACATTTTCGGTCAGTCCGAGTTTATTTATTCGGTCCCACCGAGATTGGAAAACTATGTGTAACGGTTGGATTTTGAGTGGAGGCTATATATATCCCTCCACCTCTTTCTCATTTGAAGTGAGAGCCATCAGAACGCACACACCATTCCAACTCATATGTTCTGAGAGAGAACCACCTACTCATGTGTTGAGATCAAGATATTCCATTCCTACCATATGAATCTTGATCTCTAGCCTTCCCAAGTTGCTTTCCACTCAAATCTTCTTTCCACCAAATCCAAAATCCTATGAGAGAGAGTTGAGTGTTGGGGAGACTATCATTTGAAGCACAAGAGCAAGGAGTTCATTACCTACACACCATTTGTTACTTCTTGGAGAGTGGTGTCTCCTAGATTGGCTAGGTGTCACTTGGGAGACTCCGACAAGATTGTGGAGTTGAACCAAGGAGTTTGTAAGGGCAAGGAGATCGCCTACTTCGTGAAGATCGAGCGCTAGTGAGGCAAGTCCTTCGTGGGCGTTGGCCATGGTGGGATAGACAAGGTTGCTTCTTTGTGGACCCTTTGTGGGTGGTTGCTTCTTCGTGGACCCTTCGTGGGTGGAGCCCTTCGTGGACTCGCGCAACCGTTGCCCTTGGGTGGAGCCCTGTGTGGACTCGCGCAACCATTACCCTTCGTGGGTTGAAGTCTCCATCAACGTGGATGTAGGATAGCACCACCTATCCGAACCACGGGAAAAACATCCGTGTCTCCAATAGCGTTTGAATTCTCCAAACCCTTCCCTTTACATTCTTGCAAGTTGCATGATTTACTTTCCGCTGCCAATATACTCTTTGCATGCTTGCTTGAATTATGTGATGATTGCTTGACTTGTCCTAAAATAGCTAAAATCTGCCAAGAACTAAAATTGGGAAAAGGTTAAGTTTTTATTTGGTCAAGTAGTCTAATCACCCCCCCCCCTCTAGACATACTTTCGATCCTACAAGTGGTATCAGAGCTTTGGTCTCCATTTGCTTGATCTCCATAGCTTTTGGTGGTCATAGCCTTGGTTTCACAACCTAGGAGAGTATGGCGTCTAGTGAGGGAAATTATCACCGTAGAGGTCCTTACTTTGTGGTACTAATTTTGCTAGTTGGAAGCATAAAATGAAAATGCATATTCTTGGACATAACCCCGCCGTTTGGGCTATTGTGTGTGTTGGTTTGCAAGGTGACTTCTTTGATGGGAAAGAACCAAACCGTGAAGCTGCCGCGGATGAGTTGAAGATGTTGCAATACAATGCTCAAGCTTGTGATATTCTCTTCAACGGATTGTGCCATGAAGAATTCAACAAAATCAGCCGCCTTGAGAATGCAAAGGAAATTTGGGACACTTTGATTGATATGCACGAAGGTACCGACTCCGTCAAGGAATCCAAGTTGGATGTGCTTCAAAGCCAACTTGACAAGTTCAAGATGAAGGATGGTGAAGGTGTCGCTGAAATGTACTCTAGGCTTGCTCTCATCACAAATGAGATTGCCGGCTTAGGAAGTGAAGAGATGACCGATAAATTCATCATCAAGAAGATCCTAAGAGCCTTGGATGGAAAATATGATACCGTGTGCACATTGATCCAAATGATGCCAAATTACAAAGATCTCAAGCCAACGGAGGTGATTGGAAGGATTGTTGCTCATGAGATGTCACTTAAGGATAAAGAGGAACTTCACAACAAATCAAGTGGTGCCTACAAAGCCTCATGTGAAGCCCCTACATCATCAAGTGAGAAACAAGACTTAAATGAAGAATTGAGCTTAATGGTGAAGAACTTCAACAAGTTCTACAAAAGTAGAAGCAAAGATAGAAGCTCCAAGTCAAGGTCCTACAATGACAAAAGATCTTCTAGTCGAGAGCGAAACTGTTACAATTGTGGAAGACCCAGACACTATTCCAATGAGTGTACGGCTCCCTACAAGAGAAGAGAAGATTCTCCAAAAGGAAGAAGCAAAGGATCACCACCAAGAGAGAGAAGGAGTAGAGATGATCGTTATGAACGAAGATACTCACGGAGAATCAAGGATTCGGAAAGGAAGGAAAAATCATCAAGGAGCTATACAAGACGAAGACATCAAGCTCATGTTGGTGAATGGGTATCCGGCTCCGACTCCGACAGCCACTCCGAGAGAAGTTATCACTCCGACTCCGAAGATACTCAAGATGAAGGTGTTGTCGGTCTAGCACTTGTGTCATCCAACTCCTACGACATATTTGACTCACGAAATGAAGGAATTGGAAGATGCTTCATGGCCAAAGGTCCTAAGGTAACACACCCCGAGTATGTTGATTTCAATAGTGATGAAGATGACTTGTTAGGTGATGATTTGATTGGTGACAACTCTAGTGATGAATACTATGATGAAAGACCAATTAATCATGCTAATCAAGATAAAACGAATGACAATGATAAGGAGAAGATTGAGGCTCTAACTAAAGAACTAAAAACTCTTAAGTTAGCTCATGACACTATCTTCGAAGATCATCGAGAACTTTTAAGGGCTGATGAGAAGCTACGCTTTGAAAAGCTCAATCTTGAGCAAGAGCATGAGTTCTTAAAGGCAATCAATGATGATCTCCGCAAGAGAAGTTCTTCTTACATTGCCAAGCGTTTACTCTTATCCACTGACATGCCTCAAGTTAAATCTAACAAGAAAGATTCCTCCTCTAGTAGTAACAATGATCATGCTAAATCCAATATTGTTGCCTCTAGTAGTTCTCTTGATTCCACTAATGATTCTCTTAGCCAAGTTACACTTGAGCAAGAAAATAGCTTATTGAAGGGAATTATAGAGAATGGAGTGTACAAGAGCCTTGCCGGGAGTAAGCAATTCGAGGAAATTGTGCTCAAGCAAGGAATGCACCGGAAGAATCAAGGTGTTGGTTTTGAACGAAAGTTCAACGCCAATGGAGTTGAATGGGAAGAAGATCAATACCCCAAGACGAAGTTTGTCCCTCAACAAGAGAAGTATACTTCTTTCAAAGGGACACAAGCTCAAGATGATCTTCCACCACAAGACTACGAGCAAAAAGGCAAGGACAAGCTTCAAGAGGAAATTGATGCATTTGAAGAAGCTCCAAAGACCTTAGTCAAGTGGATTCCCAAGACTACTTCAAGTTCCACTTCATCAAGTACGACTACAACTCCAAGGATTCCCATCAAGATGATGTGGATCCAAAAGAAGAAGAACTAGAGAGTTCTCGAGGGTGACTCCGCCAACATACTTCACTCTCATCAGTTTGGCAAGAACAAGTGCAATCAACTTCCACATCTTGCACTAGTTCAAGGAGTCACAAACCCTCTTGTTGGTAAGACAAGGGACAAGGTAACCTAAAGTTTTCATGGACATCATCTTTTGTGTGCATCACTCTATGTCTATGGATATCCTTGTTTGTTCCTTGTGGGACTAACCCATGTAGGTATTGAAAGTGCAATTCACTCAAAAGGATAGCTCCAAGAGATCTACATCAACATTGAGCATCCACATCTTCAATATCTACATGAAGTCATCATCGACAAAACCCAAGGTTAGTTCATCCCTCTTAGGGGGGATATCACATCTAGGGGGAGCTTTACTCGAAGACTTGAGCTAAAGCAACTCTAAAGATGTGAACAAAACAATGCTTTATGTAAAAGTGGTAACCCCACTTGAGCTTAAACGATGAGTATGACCTACGATCAAGTGTTCTCACTTGACTCCTAAGTCAATATACTCATATATATGTTGGAAATATGCCCTAGAGGCAATAATAAAAGCATTATTATTATATTTCCTTGTTCATGATAATTGTCTTTATTCATGCTATAATTGTGTTATCCGGAAATCGTAATACATGTGTGAATAACAGACATCAACATGTCCCTAGTGAGCCTCTAGTTGACTAGCTCGTTGATCAACAGATAGTCATGGTTTCCTGACTATGGACACTGGATGTCATTGATAACGAGATCACATCATTGGGAGAATGATGTGATGGACAAGACCCAATCCTAAACATAGCACAAGATCGTATAGTTCGTTTGCTAGAGTTTTGCAATGTCAAAGTATCTTTTCCTTAGACCATGAGATCGTGTAACTCCCGGATACCGTAGGAGTGCTTTGGGTATGCCAAACGTCACAATGTAACTGGGTGACTATAAAGGTAGACTACGGGTATCTCCGAAAGTGTCTGTTGGGTGACATGGATCAAGACTGGGATTTGTCACTCCGTATGACGGAGAGGTATCACTGGGCCCACTCGGTAATGCATCATCATAATGAGCTCAGAGTGACCAAGTGTCTGGTCACGGGATCATGCATTACGGTACGAGTAAAGTGACTTGCCGGTAACGAGATTGAACGAGGTATTGGGATACCGACGATCGAATCTCGGGCAAGTAACATATCGATAGACAAAGGGAATAGCGTACGGGGTTGATTAAATCCTCGACATCGTGGTTCATCCAATGAGATCATCGTGGAGCATGTGGGAGCCAACATGGGTATCCAGATCCCGCTGTTGGTTATTGACCGGAGAGTCGTCTCGGTCATGTCTGCTTGTCTCCCGAACCCGTAGGGTCTACACACTTAAGGTTCAGTTACGCTAGGGTTGTAGGGATATGTATATGCAGTAACCCGAATGTTGTTCGGAGTCCCGGATGAGATCCCGGACGTCACGAGGAGTTCCGGAATGGTTCGGAGGTAAAGATTTATATATGGGAAGTCCTGTTTCGGGCATCGGGACAAGTTTCGGGGTTATCGGTATTGTACCGGGACCACTGGAAGGGTCCCGGGGGTCCACCGGGTGGGTCCACCTGTCCCGGGGGGCCACATGGGCTGTAGGGGGTGCGCCTTGGCCTAATGGGCCAAGGGCACCAGCCCCACATAGGCCCATGCGCCTAGGGTTTATGGGGGAAAGAGTCCTAGGAGGGGAAGGCACCTCCTAGGTGCCTTGGGGGGGAGGGAAACCCCCCTTGGCCGCCGCACCCCCTAGGAGATTGGATCTCCTAGGGCCGGCCACCCCCCCTTGGCCCTCCTATATATAGTGGGGGAGAGGAGGGACTTCACACCTGAACGCCTTGGCCTTTGGTTGCCTCCTTCTCCCTCTCCAACACCTCCTCCACCTCCATAGTGCTTAGCGAAGCTCTGCCGGAGTACTGCAGCTCCATCGACACCACGCCGTCGTGCTGCTGCTGGTGCCATCTCCCTCAACCTCTCCTCCCTCCCTTGCTGGATCAAGAAGGAGGAGACGTGGCTGTTCCGTACGTGTGTTGAATGCGGAGGTGCCGTCCGTTCGGCGCTGGTCATCGGTGATTTGGATCACGTCGAGTACGACTACATCATCACCGTTCTTTTGAACGCTTCCGCTCGCGATCTACAAAGGTATGTAGATGCATCCATTGACTCGTTGCTAGATGAACTCCTAGATGATCTTGGTGAAACGAGTAGGAAAATTTTTGTTTTCTGCAACGTTCCCCAACAGTGGCATCATGAGCTAGGTCTATGCGTAGTTCTTCTTGCGCGAGTAGAACACAATTTGTTGTGGGCGTAGATTTGTCAACTTTCTTGCCGTTACTAGTCCTTTCTTGCTTCAGCGGTATTGTGGGATGAAGCGGCCCGGACCAACCTTACACGTACGCTTACGTGAGACCGGTTCCACCGACTAACATGCACTAGTTGCATAAGGTGGCTGGCGGGTGTCTGTCTCTCCTACTTTAGTTGGAGCGGAATCGATGAACAGGGTCCTTATGAAGGGTAAATAGAAGTTGACAAATCACGTTGTGGCTTTAACGTAGGTAAGAAAACGTTCTTGCTAGAACCCTAATTCAGCCACGTAAAAACTTGCAACAACAATTAGAGGACGTCTAACTTGTTTTTGCAGCAAGTGGTTTGTGATATGATATGGCCAAAGTTGTGATGAATGATGAATGATCTATATGTGATGTATGAGATGTTCATGCTATTGTAATAGGAATCACGACTTGCATGTCGATGAGTATGACAACCGGCAGGAGCCATAGGAGTTGTCTTTATTCTTTTATATGACCTGCTTGTCATCAAGAAACGCCATGTAAATTACTTTACTTTATTGCTAAACGCGTTTAGCCATAGTAGTAGAAGTAATAGTTGGCGAGCAACTTCATGGAGACACGATGATGGAGATCATGATGATCGAGATCATGGTGTCAAGCCGGTGACAAGATGATCATGGAGCCCCAAGATGGAGATCAAAGGAGCTATGTGATATTGGCCATATCATGTCACGTTTATTATTTGATTGCATGTGATGTTTATCATGTTTTGCATCTTGTTTACTTAGAACGACGGTAGTAAATAAGATGATCCCTCACAATAAATTCAAGAAGTGTTCCCCCTAACTGTGCACCATTGCGACAGTTCGCTGTTTCAAAACACCACGTGATGATCGGGTGTTTTATTCAGACGTTCACATACAACGGGTGTAAGACAGATTTACACATGCAAACACTTAGGTTGACTTGACGAGCCTAGCATGTACAGACATGGCCTCGGAACACAGAAGACCGAAAGGTCGAGCATGAGTCGTATAGAAGATACGATCAACATGAAGATGTTCACCGATGTTAACTAGTCCGTCTCACGTGATGATCGGACACGGTCTAGTTTAACTCGGATCATGTAATACTTAGATGACTAGAGGGATGTCTAATCTAAGTGGGAGTTCACTAATAATTTGATTAGTTGAACTTAATTATCATGAACTTAGTCTAAATATTTTACAATATGTCTTGTAGATCAAATGGCCAACGTAGTCCTCAACTTCAACGCGTTCCTAGAGAAAACCAAGCTGAAAGACGATGGCAGCAACTATACAGACTGGGTCCGGAACCTGAGGATCATCCTCATAGCTGCCAAGAAAGATTATGTCCTACAAGCACCGCTTGGTGATGCACCCGTTCTCCCTGCAGAACAAGATGTTATGAACGCTTGGCAGGCACGTTTCGATGACTACTCCCTCGTTCAGTGCGGCATGCTTTACAGCCTAGAGCCGGGGCTCCAAAAGCGTTTTGAGAGACATGGAGCATATGAGATGTTCGAAGAGCTGAAAATGGTTTTCCAAGCTCATGCCCGGGTCGAGAGATATGAAGTCTCCGACAAATTCTTCAGCTGTAAGATGGAGGAAAACAGTTCTGTCAGTGAGCACATACTCACTATGTCTGGGTTGCATAACCGCTTGACTCAGCTAGGAGTTAATCTCCCGGATGATGCGGTCATTGACAGAATCCTCCAGTCGCTTCCACCAAGCTACAAGAGCTTTGTGATGAACTTCAATATGCAGGGGATGGAAAAGACCATTCCTGAAGTATTTGCTATGCTGAAATCAGCAGAGGTAGAAGTCAGGAAGGAGCATCAAGTGTTGATGGTCAATAAAACCACTAAGTTCAAGAAAGGCAAGGGTAAAAAGAACTTCAAGAAGGACGGCAAGGAGGTTGCCGCGCCCGGCAAGCAAGCTGCCGGGAAGAAGCCAAAGAATGGACCCAAGCCCGAGACGGAGTGCTTTTATTGCAAGGGAAGCGGTCACTGGAAGCGGAACTGCCCTAAGTACTTAGCGGATAAGAAGGCCGGCAAAACAAAAGGTATATGTGATATACATGTAATCGATGTGTACCTTACTAGTGCCCGTAGTGGCTCCTGGGTATTTGATACCGGTGCAGTTGCTCACATTTGTAACTCAAAGCAGGGGCTGCGGAATAAACGGAAACTGGCAAAGGACGAGGTGACGATGCGCGTCGGGAATGGTTCCAAGGTCAATGTGATCGCCGTCGGCACGCTGCCTCTGCATCTCCCTTCGGGATTAGTTTTAAACCTTAATAATTGTTATTTAGTGCCAGCTTTGAGCATGAACATTGTATCGGGATCTCGTTTAATTCGAGATGGCTACTCTTTTAAATCTGAGAATAATGGTTGTTCCATTTTTATGAGAGATATGTTTTATGGTCATGCTCCTATGGTGAATGGTTTATTCTTTATGAATCTCGAACGTGATGCTACACATGTTCATAATGTGAGTACCAAAAGAAGTAAGGTTGATAATGATAGTCCCACATACTTGTGGCACTGCCGCCTTGGTCACATAGGTGTCAAACGCATGAAGAAGCTCCATGCTGATGGACTTTTAGAGTCTCTTGATTATGAATCATTTGACACGTGCAAACCATGCCTTATGGGTAAAATGACCAAGACTCCGTTCTCAGGAACAATGGAGCGAGCAACCGACTTATTGGAAATCATACATACTGATGTGTGCGGTCCGATGAGTGTTGACGCTCGAGGTGGCTATCGTTATGTTCTCACCCTCACTGATGATATAAGTAGGTATGGGTATATCTACTTAATGAAACACAAGTCTGAAACCTTTAAAAAGTTCAAGGAATTTCAGAGTGAGGTTGAAAATCAACATGACAGGAAAATCAAGTTTCTACGATCAGATCGTGGAGGAGAATACTTGAGTCACGAGTTTGGGGCACACTTAAGAAAATGTGGAATAGTTTCACAACTCACGCCGCCTGGAACACCTCAGCGTAATGGTGTGTCCGAACGTCGTAATCGCACTCTGTTAGATATGGTGCGATCTATGATGTCTCTTACCGATTTACCGCTTTCCTTTTGGGGCTATGCTTTAGAGACTGCCGCATTCACTTTAAATAGGGCTCCGTCGAAATCCGTTGAGACGACACCGTATGAATTATGGTTTGGGAAGAAACCTAAGCTGTCGTTTCTAAAAGTTTGGGGATGCGATGCTTATGTCAAGAAACTTCAACCTGAAAAGCTCGAACCCAAGTCGGAAAAATGCGTCTTCATAGGATACCCAAAAGAAACTATTGGGTACACCTTCTACCTCAGATCCGAAGGCAAGATCTTTGTTGCCAAGAATGGGTCATTTCTGGAGAAAGAGTTTCTCTCGAAAGAAGTAAGTGGGAGGAAAGTAGAGCTTGATGAAGTATTACCTCTTGAACTGGAAAATGGCGCAACTCAAGAAAATGTTCCTGAGGTGCCTGCACCGACTAGAGAGGAAGTTAATGACAATGATCAAGATACTTCTGATCAAGCCCCTACTGAAATTCGAAGGTCCACAAGGACACGTTCCGCACCAGAGTGGTACGGCAACCCTGTCTTGGAAATCATGCTGTTAGACAACGGTGAACCTTCGAACTATGAAGAAGCGATGGCGGGCCCGGATTCCGACAAATGGCTAGAAGCCATGAAATCCGAGATAGGATCCATGTATGAAAACAAAGTATGGACTTTGACTGACTTGCCCATTGAGCGGCGAGCCATAGAAAATAAATGGTCTTTAAGAGGAAGACAGACGCGGATGGTAATGTGACCATCTATAAAGCTCGGCTTGTCGCTAAGGGTTATCGACAAGTTCAAGGGGTTGACTACGATGAGACTTTCTCACCGGTAGCGAAGCTGAAGTCCGTCCGAATCATGTTAGCAATTGCCGCATTCTATGATTACGAAATATGGCAAATGGATGTCAAAACGGCATTCCTTAATGGTTTCCTTAAGGAAGAATTGTATATGATGCAGCCGGAAGGTTTTGTCGATCCTAAGAATGCTGACAAAGTGTGCAAGCTCCAACGCTCGATTTATGGGCTGGTGCAAACATCTCGGAGTTGGAACATTCGCTTTGATGAGATGATCAAAGCGTTTGGGTTTACACAGACTTATGGAGAAGCCTGCGTTTACAAGAAAGTGAGTGGGAGCTTTGTAGCATTTCTCATATTATATGTAGATGACATACTTTTGATGGGAAATGATATAGAACTCTTGGACAGCATCAAGGCCTACTTGAATAAAAGTTTTTCAATGAAGGACCTTGGAGAAGCTGCTTATATATTAGGCATCAAAATCTATAGAGATAGATCAAGACGCCTCATAGGTCTTTCACAAAGCACATACCTTGATAAGATATTGAAGAAGTTCAATATGGATCAATCCAAGAAGGGGTTATTGCCTGTGTTACAAGGTGTGAAATTGAGCTCAGCTCAATGTCCGACCACGGCAGAAGATATAGAAGAGATGAGCGTCATCCTCTATGCCTCAACCATAGGTTCTATTATGTATGCCATGCTGTGTACCAGACCTGATGTTAACCTTGCCGTCAGTTTGGTAGGAAGGTACCAAAGTAATCCCGGCAAGGAACACTGGACAGTGGTCAAGAATATCCTGAAGTACCTGAAAAGGACTAAGGAAATGTTTCTCGTTTATGGAGGTGACGAAGAGCTCGTCATAAAGGGTTACGTCGACGCTAGCTTCGACACAGATCTGGATGACTCTAAGTCACAGACCGGATACGTGTATATTTTGAATGGTGGGGCAGTAAGCTGGTGCAGTTGCAAGCAAAGCGTCGTGGCGGGATCTACATGTGAAGCGGAGTACATGGCAGCCTCGGAGGCAGCACATGAAGCAATATGGGTGAAGGAGTTCATCACCGACCTAGGAGTCATACCCAATGCGTCGGGGCCAATCAAGCTCTTCTGTGACAACACTGGAGCTATTGCACTTGCCAAGGAGCCCAGGTTTCACAAGAAGACAAGGCACATCAAGCGTCGCTTCAACTCCATTCGTGAAAATGTTCAAGATGGAGACATAGAGATTTGTAAAGTACATACGGACCTGAATATAGCAGATCCGTTGACTAAACCTCTCCCTAGAGCAAAACATGATCAACACCAGAATTCCATGGGTGTTCGATTCATCACAATGTAACTAGATTATTGACTCTAGTGCAAGTGGGAGACTGTTGGAAATATGCCCTAGAGGCAATAATAAAAGCATTATTATTATATTTCCTTGTTCATGATAATTGTCTTTATTCATGCTATAATTGTGTTATCCGGAAATCGTAATACATGTGTGAATAACAGACATCAACATGTTCCTAGTGAGCCTCTAGTTGACTAGCTCGTTGATCAACAGATAGTCATGGTTTCCTGACTATGGACACTGGATGTCATTGATAACGAGATCACATCATTGGGAGGATGATGTGATGGACAAGACCCAATCCTAAACATAGCACAAGATCGTATAGTTCATTTGCTAGAGTTTTGCAATGTTAAAGTATCTTTTCCTTAGACCATGAGATCGTGTAACTCCCGGATACCGTAGGAGTGCTTTGGGTATGCCAAACGTCACAACGTAACTGGGTGACTATAAAGGTAGACTACGGGTATCTCCGAAAGTGTCTGTTGGGTGACATGGATCAAAACTGGGATTTTTCACTCCGTATGACGGAGAGGTATCACTGGGCCCACTCGGTAATGCATCATCATAATGAGCTCAGAGTGACCAAGTGTCTGGTCACGGGATCATGCATTACGGTACGAGTAAAGTGACTTGCCGGTAACGAGATTGAACGAGGTATTGGGATACCGACGATCGAATCTCGGGCAAGTAACATACAGATAGACAAAGGGAATAGCGTACGGGATTGATTAAATCCTCGACATCGTGGTTCATCCGATGAGATCATCGTGGAGCATGTGGGAGCCAACATGGGTATCCAGATCCCACTGTTGGTTATTGACCGGAGAGTCGTCTCGGTCATGTCTGCTTGTCTCCCGAACCCGTAGGGTCTACACACTTAAGGTTCAGTTACGCTAGGGTTGTAGGGATATGTATATGCAGTAACCCGAATGTTGTTCGGAGTCCCGGATGAGATCCCGGACGTCACGAGGAGTTCCGGAATGGTTCGGAGGTAAAGATTTATATATGGGAAGTCCTGTTTCGGGCATCGGGACAAGTTTCGGGGTTATCGGTATTGTACCGGGACCACCGGAAGGGTCCCGGGGGTCCACCGGGTGGGTCCACCTGTCCCGGGGGGCCACATGGGCTGTAGGGGGTGCGCCTTGGCCTAATGGGCCAAGGGCACCAGCCCCACATAGGCCCATGCGCCTAGGGTTTATGGGGGAAAGAGTCCTAGGAGGGGAAGGCACCTCCTAGGTGCCTTGGGGGGGAGGGAAACCCCCCTTGGCCGCCGCACCCCCTAGGAGATTGGATCTCATAGGGCCGGCCACCCCCCCTTGGCCCTCCTATATATAGTGGGGGAGAGGAGGGACTTCACACCTGAATGCCTTGGCCTTTGGTTGCCTCCTTCTCCCTCTCCAACACCTCCTCCACCTCCATAGTGCTTAGCGAAGCTCTGCTGGAGTACTGCAGCTCCATCGACACCACGCCGTCGTGCTGCTGCTGGTGCCATCTCCCTCAACCTCTCCTCCCTCCCTTGCTGGATCAAGAAGGAGGAGACGTGGCTGTTCCGTACGTGTGTTGAACGCGGAGGTGCCGTCCGTTCGGCGCTGGTCATCGGTGATTTGGATCACGTCGAGTACGACTACATAATCACCGTTCTTTTGAACGCTTCCGCTCGCGATCTACAAAGGTATGTAGATGCATCCATTGACTCGTTGCTAGATGAACTCCTAGATGATCTTGGTGAAACGAGTAGGAAATTTTTTGTTTTCTGCAACGTTCCCCAACAATATAGATGACCTAGTCATCGCAAATTGCTTGATAGATGCTAGAATTGGTTGTGCATGCTTTGCCACATATTTCATTTGCTATCTTATTGTGTGAGCATGTTGGTTGCATATTTTGCTCATTCAAGGACATCCACTTGTTGTTTTGATTGTTTGGCTTTATCTTCTTTTGCCAAGTGGATGGACAAGAATGCCTAAGAACCTCCTCTAGCTATCTATGCTTTTCTCGTCTCAAACTCTATTCATGCTGCATCACAAAATTTGATCAAGTCAGATTCGAACCACTCTGTGTGAGGAGCGCTCGGAGTCCCCGATTCGTCATAGACTTAAACTTCCAAAACCTCTTTATGAATCTCAGTCTGACCGATACTCCATTTTCGGTCGTACCGAGTTCATTAAGTTGATCTAGGTTTTTGATCTCGGTGCAACCGGTTTGAACTTTTCGGTCACACCGAGTTGCAATAACTGTACACAGTTTTGCATCTCGGTACCACCGAGTTGTTCCACTCGGTCACACCGACAGGGTCGGGCTATATATAGTGACGGGCAGAATTTTGGAAATTTCTCCGAAACCTCCTCGCCCGCGCGATAGCCTGCTCTGCCCTCGAGGTCTCCTGATCGTCTCCTCGCCGCCAGCAGCCTCCAGTCGCTGGTCTTCGCCGCCGTCAACGGATTTCTGCCCCGCCGTTGCCGCCGTAGCAAGTCCACGCCGAACTAGGGTATGGACTTGATCATTGTGCTATTCCTTAATCTGATTCCCAGCACATTGTGATTATCATGTATCTTGCCACGATTGATAAACTTCTATCCAGTCAAAACACTCGTAGATTAGGTTTAATTCAAAAATTTTAGGGTTAGGTTTCCGCCGAAACCATCTCGGACCCACCGAGTTGAAAAACTCGGTCCCACCGATCTGGCTTTTGCCATTGCACAAGTTAAACTCGGTCTGACCGAGAATAACTTATCGGTGCGACCGATTTTGGAATTCTGTGAAACCCTAGCAGTCTCGGTGCCACCGAACTGTGACTCGGTCTGACCGAGTTCACCAGTTCTGGTGCCAAAACTGCTTCGGTGTCACCGAGTTTGAAAATCGGTAGATCCGAGATGCTTTCTGTGGAAAACTAAAACTAAGTTTTTGAATTAATCTTTTGCAAAAAATCTCTGCTTTTTGTGATGCTCATCCACTCTATCTCTTCTATAATCTATTCACAGGGTCAGCAGTCAGTTGCAACATGTCTGATCAAAGTGACAGCCAGAACCTCTCAGAGCAGCAAGTTGTGATGAGTGAGGGCACTAGCCCCTCAAGTTCTTCTGATGATGGCAGTAGGAGCACACCCAGCAATCTGCCTAAGGCTGCCACACGTCAAAGGAAGAAGAGAACGTCTGACTCTGAGGATGAAGACTATGTGGCAGAGGAAGAGGCCACTTCCAAGAGGGTTGAGCCAGCTCAAGGCTCAAAGCCAGGCCTGAAAGTCAAGAGGCCAGCAGGGAGGCAGCCAATGTCAAAGGCTAGAGCCTCAACCGAGAAGCCTGCACCTGATCCCATTGAGCCCATTGCTGCTGAGGGCAAAAAGAGGAAAGAGAGAGTAAAGAAGACTGTAGCCAAAGTGCTTGGGAGAGCCTCCATCATGGTAGAAGAGGAGGAGGAAGAAGAGGTTGCTGCACCAGCACCCAAGGCAGCCAAACTTATGGGAGATGCCATAAGGTCAGGGAGAGCTGCATCCAAGCCCAAGGAAGCTCCTAAGGATGCACCTAAGCGTAAGACAGCTCCCAAGAGAAACACAAGGAGTATACCTGCTGCAGAAAAGAACAAGGCCCCAGTGCCTAAAGCTATTGAAGAAGAGGAAGAGAGTGTCCTTCGGAAGCTCAAGCCCAAGATCCCAGACCACAACGATGCTCATCCTGTGGCTGAGGACATGAAGCTCAGGAGAGACTCAGGGCTCAGGAAATGGAGAGAAGCAGATCCATATGCTTCTAGGAGAAGGACTGTCGTGGACTACAGATTTCACACAAAGGAGCAACAAGATTTTTATGAGACTGTTTTTCTTGACAAGAAGCCAATCGTTTGCGACATGTGATGGGTGGACTGGACCTATATCAAGGAGAATGAAGAGCACTATCCAGGAGTTCAGGACAGCTTCAGAGCATGTGGAGTAGAGGACTTTGTTGGGCAGAAGCTCAGAAAGTGGAACGAGGAACTCATCATGCAGTTCTACTCCACAGCTCACTTTTATCCGGATGGCAGGATTACTTGGATGTCTGAGGGTACAAGGTACCAATCTACAGTGGCTGAGTGGGCACAGATCATCAATGCCCCAGAAGAGCAAGATGAGGACTTGGACATCTATGCCAAGAAGAAAATGGACCACAACTCCATGTCCAACATGTACAAGGAGATCCCCAATGAAGCTCTTGACACATTCAAGTTTGGCTCAGTGCACTATCTGCTCTCAGGATTGCCTACTATCAATTGGATACTAAGGCACACTCTGTTGCCTAAGTATGGAGATCACAAGATGATCAGAGGTCACGCGATCAACCTGCTTCATATCTTTGACGTGCCTCAGAAATTCAAGGTCATGAGTCTCATTGTGGAAACCATTAAGAGGACAGCTGCAGATCAAAAGAGGAGCTGTGGATATGCCCCTTAGATTCAGGAGCTCATCAACTCCAAGATGGGCACGGGCATATATCTTTTGGATAAGGAACACCTGCCCATCCGTCCAGATTTTGAGAACAATGAGGTTGTGATGACAGAGAATGAGCCATCATCTGCCCAAGCATTTGCAAAGAAGGAGAAGGCGAAGAAGGAGAAAGCTGCCAGGATGCCTACTCAAGAGGAGGCATCTGAGTACTTCTTGAAGACGAAACAAGAGCAGCTCAGTTACTTGATTGCATCCTTGCTGAGAATTGAGCAAAGTCTAGCCAACCTCACTAAAAATCAGCAGAGCCTAGAGAGGATCATGGAACAGAAGTTCTATGACTTGGATGTCAAGGTAACAGAAGTCCAGTCCGTAGTGGAGCAGCTCCAGGAGGACATGAATGAGAGGAGAGGCAGGACTACAACTCATGCTTTTTCTAGAGTGCCACGAGGCCCGAGGTCGTCTGCACTACCAGTTGCTGACACCAGAGCTACAATGTCTGCACCAGCCACAGCCTCAGCTCCAGCGTCTACCTCAGCTCCAATTCCAGCGACTACTTCAGCATCTACAGAAGCCTTCGTCCTTGGAGTGATCCGGACTCCACCACCACCTAAAGATCAAGCCTGAGCGACGACTTAGCACTATGCATTTTCTAGGAACTTTTTGGTAACTTGTTGCCAAAGGGGGAGAAGATGTATAGATCTTAGGCTTCGAGAGAGAGTGTGTTTCTTTTTTCTCTTGTTTTATTTGGTGGTCTTTTCGAACCTTTTCTGCTTTTGAGTGCTTGATACTATGTCATTATTTGTGAGACATCGATGATCATGTGTTTGATCATAAGCTACACTTAATGTTTGCTTAAATGCTTGCTTAAACATTATCATGCTATCTATCGCTTGTGATCATTCACTCTTCTTGGTGATGAGTGCATGTATTTCAATCTTATCATTTTGGGTGCTCCACCAAGATGTATGTGACATGGAAGAGTAACCCATGATTCTAACTCTTTGTGCATTTGCAGTCCAAAGCAAATTTTAAATATGCACAAATTTAGGGGGAGCTCTTACTTATCACATACTTCTCAAAGCGACGATATACTTCATGCTTATTATCATTTGTCGAAGCTTTGATCTATATGTTGTCATCAGTTACCAAAAAGGGGGAGATTGAAAGTGCAACTATCCCTAGGTGGTTTTGGTGATTCATAACAACATATAGCTCATTGAGCTAATACTATTCCAAGATGATTATTTCAGGAAAGCTCAATGATTGGCATGGCATGGATGTGAAAGTGGAACCCTCAAAATGCTAAGGACAAAGGATTGGCTCAAGCTCAAAAGCTCAAGACTCTTCATTTTATATTTTAGTGATCCAAGATCACATTGAGTCCATAGAGAAAAGCCAATACTATCAAGGAGGGATGAGGTGTTGCTTAATGAGCCTCTTGCTCCATGTGCTTAATGATATGCTCCAAAACCCTCAACTACTTTCCCATATCCACATATGACCTAAACTCTAAGCCAAACTCGGTCCTACCGATTTTTCCTATCCGGCACCACCGAGTTTCAATTGTCATTAGCCACTGCCAAACCCTAGCAATTCGGTCCTACCGATAAGGATCTCGGTCCCACCGAGATGGGGTTGCAAACTCTCAGTTTCCCTTTCGTTACTTTTCGGTCCCACCGAAAGAGCGAATCGGTCCCACCGAGATTGCAATGTAAACTCAGTGTTTCCCCTTTGTAACTTTTCAGTCTCACCGAGTTCCACTCGGTCCCACCGAAAGAGCAAATCGGTCCCACCGAGTTTGCCTGACCAACTCTCTGGTTAGCTAATTACCAAACTCGGTCTCACCGAGTTTGTGTAATCGGTCTCACCGAGATTACGTTATGCCCAAACCCTAACCGAATCGGTCCTACCGAGTTGCATGTCAGTCCCACCGAAATTCCTAACGGTCGCTAGGTTTACATTTTTGGTCAGACCGAGTTTATTTATTCGGTCCCACCGAGATTGGAAAACTGTGTGTAACGGTTGGATTTTGAGTGGAGGCTATATATATCCCTCCACCTCTTTCTCATTTGAAGTGAGAGCCATCAGAACGCACACACCATTCCAACTCATATGTTCTGAGAGAGAACCACCTACTCATGTGTTGAGATCAAGATATTCCATTCCTACCATATGAATCTTGATCTCTAGCCTTCCCAAGTTGCTTTCCACTCAAATCTTCTTTCCACCAAATCCAAATCCTATGAGAGAGAGTTGAGTGTTGGGGAGACTATCATTTGAAGCACAAGAGCAAGGAGTTCATTACCTACACACCATTTGTTACTTCTTGGAGAGTGGTGTCTCCTAGATTGGCTAGGTGTCACTTGGGAGCCTCCGACAAGATTGTGGAGTTGAACCAAGGAGTTTGTAAGGGCAAGGAGATCGCCTACTTCGTGAAGATCTACCGCTAGTGAGGCAAGTCCTTCGTGGGCGTTGGCTATGGTGGGATAGACAAGGTTGCTTCTTCGTGGACCCTTTGTGGGTGGTTGCTTCTTCGTGGACCCTTCGTGGGTGGAGCCCTTCATGGACTCGTGCAACCGTTGCCCTTGGGTGGAGCCCTGTGTGGACTCGCACAACCGTTACCCTTCGTGGGTTGAAGTCTCCATCAACGTGGATGTAGGATAGCACCACCTATCCGAACCACGGGAAAAACATCCGTGTCTCCAATAGCGTTTGAATTCTCCAAACCCTTCCCTTTACATTCTTGCAAGTTGCATGCTTTACTTTCCGCTGCCAATATACTCTTTGCATGCTTGCTTGAATTATGTGATGATTGCTTGACTTGTCCTAAAATAGCTAAAATCTGCCAAGAACTAAAATTGGGAAAAGGTTAAGTTTTTATTTGGTCAAGTAGTCTAATCACCCCCCCTCTAGACATACTTTTGATCCTACAGTGACCTAGGGTCATTTCGGACAAATCAGGTCGGGTTGCCAAGTGGCTATAAATAGCCCACCCCCTACAACCATAAACGGTTGGTTGCTCAGATTCAGAGTACGGCTTTTGTCGTTTGAGAGCAACCCACCTCGAAGCCTTTGAGAGAGAATTCCTTGCGAGGATAAAGCCCTAACCACCCAGAGCCAAAGAGAATTAGGCATCACTTAAGTCTTCTTGTCTGTGTGATCTGAAGACTTATTACACTTGAGGACTGTGCATCCTCCAGCTGGTTAGGCGTCGCGTTCTGAGCATCCAAGAGACATTGTGGATTGCCGGTGAACGAAGTCTGTGAAGGTTTGGGAGTCTACCTTGAAGACTTACCAGAGTGATTGGGCGAGGTCCGTGTGACCTTAGCTCAAGGGGAATACGGTGAGGACTGGGTGTCCTGAGCTGCGTGTTCAGGACTGGGTGTCCGGAACTGTGTGTCCTAAGGTTTAAATACCTAGCCACCCTAACCAGACGTACAGTTGTCACAGCAACTGGAACTGGTCCAACAAATCATTGTCTTCAGCGAGTCACTGGTTCATCTTCCCTTCCCTTAACTTACTGTTACTCCTTGTGAAGTCATTGTATGTTTGCACTATTTTTTGTCTTCACTGAGTGACTGCGTGTTCTGTGTGGCTTCACAATATCTTCCTACCTGATCCTTACTACATTGCTGCTATTAGTCATTGTGCTTTCACTCTATTGAATACTTGACTATGGCTTTCCTAGTGTAGTCTACCTTCCGCTGTAGGGTAATAGGTTTATTTCTATTGTTTGTCTTCATAACTTCCACGTTTTGAAGACTTTCATAAAAATCGCCTATTCACCCCCCTCTAGTCGATATAACGCACTTTCAATTGGTATCAGAGCAAGGTGCTCCCTTGTTCTATGTGATTCGGTTTAACCACCTGGAGTTTTAGCTATGTCGACTGCAGGGATAATTAAAGTCTCTGCTGCGTGCCCCGTCTTCGATGGAACTGAATATCCCTACTGGAAGAATAAGATGCGCATGCATCTTGAAGCCATTAACGTCGACCTATGGTATGTCGTCAAGAACGGCGTTCCCAAGGCTGGAGAAGGTGTCACTGCTGCTGATGTCAAGAAGTTCGTTCAACTGGACTCTACTGCCAAGAATATCATCTGTGGTCATCTGACCAAAGGACAGTATGGCCGTGTGAGTGCTTTGGAAACATCTAAGCTGGTCTGGGACTAGCTCTCCAAGGTCAATGAAGGCGTCTCAACCCAGAGAGATCAGAGAATCAGTGTCCTCCGCAACCTCTTCAACCGCTTCAAGCGAAATGACAATGAGAATGTCCAGCTCACATTTGACCGACTCACTAACATCACAAATGAGCTTCAAGCCCTCGGCGCTACTGAGATCACCAAACATGAAGTCGTCAAGACACTACTGAGATCACTTGATAGTTCGTTTGACACCCTAGCCCTGATGATTCAAGAACGTCCTGATTTCAAGACACTCGATCCGTCTGACATACTTGAGAGGCTCAACACACATGAGTTTCAGCTTTCTGAGAAAAGAGATATCTACGGTCCAAACTATGGGTGAACTCGTGCCTTGAAGGCAAAAGCTGTCTCCTCATCTGAAGAAGAATCTGACAGCAGTTCAGATGATCCTGAAGACATTGGAAGGGAACTTGCTATGCTTGTGAAGAAGTTCCAAAAATTCACCAAGAAGAAAGGTTTCAGAAAGTCTTCCGGATCAAGCTCAAGGAATGATGAAGCTTCTGCTCACGACTACAACAAGAATACATGTCACAAGTGCAAGAAACCTGACCACTTCATCTCTGAGTGTCCACAGTGGGACAATGAGAACAAAAAGAAGAAGAAGAGCAAGGAATATGACTCTGACGACAAGAAGAAGAAGAAATACTAAAAGTCTTCTTCCAAGTCTTCCTCAAAGTCTTCATCACACAAGAAGAGCTCATCTGGCAAGGCACGTGCGTTTGTTGGCAAGGAAATGGATTCAGAGGAGGAGTCCGCTTCTGAGGAGGCAGAGGTGGAGTCTGAGGAGGAGTCCGATTCAGGTGTCGCAAGTCTGGCTACAGCATACGTTGCCAAGTCCATCTTCAACACTGAAGACAATGACTTCATCACCGACACCGATGCAAATGACAAGGACTACTCCGCTTCTACCTACTGCTTCATGGCACGCGGTGCCAAGGTAAACACACGCACTACTCACTATCAAACATCTAGTGACGATGACTCTGATTGTGGTTCAAAACCCAGCTACAAAACACTTGCTAAAATTGCAACTGAACAACAGAAAGCTATGGAACATATTCAAAAACTGTTAGACAGAAGCGATGATCTGTTAGGTGCTGAAATGACTCGATCTGAATCCTTAATTCAGGCCCAGCCCACCAGGGATTTCCAAATCGTTAGCGGCGGGAGCGCGGCTCGCTTCGCTTTTCGACGCGGAGCTCGCTGCTGTCTTTTTAGCTTCAAAACTACAGGGCGTGCGTTAGCACTACGGGCCGTTGCGCGTTAGCGCATCCGTTTTCTTGCTTGATTTTTATACGATTTTCTGAAGTGATCTGTCCAACTAAGTAGAAAAGGACACTAGAGTGTGGCTACACGTGGTATTCAGGACGATATAGTCACATGTTTTCACTTTTCAGTGAGTGAAAGATTTGTATCCGGGTCTACGTTCAAAGCTTCTACCATAGACCTAATTCGAGAAGACATAAAAAATCTTCACGTTAATTATGAGGAACTTGAAAGTCGTCATGAAACTCTCTCAACAACTCATGAAAAGCTTTCCTATGATTGCCTTCAAAGGAAGCAAGATCTTGAGAAATTGAGAGCGGCTCATGAAGATCTTCAAAAGGAAAACAAGTCACTTCGCGCCAAACAGATTAGTTCCGCTCAGGAAGGATTTGAACCACCATGTCTTAAATGCATTGAGCGTGATAATGCTACTTCTGTTGCTGAATGTTCTACTGCTACTACTGTTGCAATATCTTCAACTGTTGATGTGGTAACTAACCCCTCTGCTGAGGATACCACTGCTATTGCTGATGAGAATGCTAGGTTGAAGACATTGCTTGAAACAGGGATGTACAAAAGTCTTAAAGGGCATCAGACACTATGTGATGTCCTCAAAAAGCAGATTCTGAACCGAAACCCGAGGAAAGAGGGTGTTGGGTTCGTAAGGAAAATGAATGCTGATGGCTCTTACGGGAAACCTGAGCAGTACCCCAAAACCACATGGGTTGCTGCAAAGGAACCTTCAGCAGATCCATCCAATCTATCTGGCTTCACTTGTGCTAACCCCATTATCATTGATGAATCCCTTGATGCAAACTATAAACTGTTTAAGAATCAGAATGGTGAAGTGTTTGCCAGGTACATGGTACTAACTGTAGGAATGGACCGCCTATGAAGAAGATCTGGGTTCCGAAAAGGTGTCTGGAGAATCTTCCTGTGAATGTCATCATGACACCTCACGTGAAGAAGACAAACCTCAGACCAAAGGCTTCATACGGTCCAAAGGCTTCATACAGACAGAGGACTCACCTGAGTCGCACTAACGCAAATGTTTTGCAGGGAAACCATACTCAGGCATATGAATATGAGAGCGGTTCATCAAACCGCCATGTTCATAAGACAAAGAACTATTCTGCTTATTCTTATGAGTACTATTGTCCGCCTGCAAGACTGTTTGCTAGGGCTCCAAAGCCAAAGTTCTCAGATGCTGCACTTAGACTTATTGCTTCTAAGCCACCCTTGAAGATGTGGGTGGCTAAGAAAGCTTAACTCTCTTTTGCAGGGAAAGGTCTCCAGCAGAAAACCAAAATCGTCTGACGCTATTGCTGGGGACCTTAAACATCTTGTAGGGCGCAAGATCAAATGCCCGAATGGTCTTACTATGTACTTCGTTCCTGAATCGCTTGCTACTCTCCCTATTAGTCCTAATATGGATCTAAGCTTTCATAACCCACTGGTTCGTCAATTTTTTTTGCTTCACAATGCTCTTCGTGAAGCCTATCCCCCTAACTGCACTGTAGGGTACGACACCAGCGTCTTCAGAATGGATTATTGATAGTGGGTGTACAAATCACATGACTGGCAAAAGAAGCCTTCTTATGGACTCAACCTTATGTCCATCCGACAAGAGCCACATCACATTTGCTGACACTGGTAAAAGTAAGGTATTGGGTCTATGTAGAGTTGCAATCTCAAGGGATCAACACATGGATAAATTCATGCTTGTTGAATCCCTTGGCTTCAACTTAATGTCTGTATCAATGCCTTGCGATTTAAACATGATCGTAATATTTGGAAAATATCGTTGCCTTGTTCTAATGGAATCTGACAAGTCTCTAGTATTTGAAGGGTATCGAAAAGATAATTTGTACGTGGTAGATTTCTCAGCAGGACCACAGCTTGCCGTATGTCTTCTAGCAAAAGCTTCAGAATGCTGGCTCTGGCATCGGAGGCTTGGGCATGCTGGCATGAGGAACCTCCACACCCTGGCAAAGAAGAAGCATGTCATAGGCATCGAGGGCGTCAAGTTCAAGAAAGATCACTTATGCGGTGCCTGTGAGGCAGGAAAGATGACAAGGGCCAAACATCCCTCGAAGACAATCATGACCACTACTCGACCCTTTGAACTGCTTCACATGGATATTTTCGGTCCCACTCATTACTCAACTCTTACTACTACTGCCTGTCTCTATGGCTTTGTCATTGTTGATGATTATTCTAGATATACTTGGGTGCACATATACCTTTACAAGACTGAAGTGCAGGATGTCTTCAGATGCTTCGCCAATCGAGCAATGAACAACTATGGCGCCAAGATAAAGCATATCAGAAGTGACAATGGAACTGAATTCAAGAACACTAGCCTTGATACATATCTTGATACCTTGGGCATCACACATGAATTCTCAGCCCCGTACACGCCACAGCAGAATGGGGCCGTCGAAAGCAAGAACAGAACACTCATTGAGATGGCCCGAACGATGCTAGATGAATACAAGACTCCAAGAAAATTCTGGCCTGAAGCCATTGATACTGCATGCCATACAATCAATCGTGTTTATCTTCACAAGCTTCTGAACAAGACATCTTATGAGCTCCTTACTGGCAAGAAGCCAAATGTCAGTTACTTCAGAGTATTTGGCGCCAGGTGTTGGATCAAGGACCCACATCACACCTCAAAGTTTGCACCAAAAGCACATGAGGGTTTTATGCTTGGATATGGAAAGGATTCGCACTCCTACAGAGTCTTCAATCTCTTTCATTACAAAGTGGTTGAAACAGTGGATGTGCGGTTCGATGAGACCAACGGTTCACAAAGAGAGCAACTGCCAAATGTGCTAGATGAAGTTCCATCTAGTGAATCAATCAAGCTAATGGGAACTGGAGAAATTATACCTTCTGAAGCTCATCCTGAAGAAGAACTTATCATCTCAGCACCTGATCAACATGAAGACAATGCTCAGCCTGAAGACATTCCTTCTAACAACATAATAGGCACCAAATGGATATACCGCAACAAGCAAGATGAGCATGGTCAAGTTGTCAGAAACAAAGCTCGTCTCGTTGCTCAAGGATATACTCAAGTGGAAGGCATTGACTTCGATGAAACATTTGCTCCTGTGGCTAGACTTGAAGCCATACGCATACTACTGGCCTATGCAAATCATCACAACATACTTCTTTATCAAATGGATGTGAAGAGCGCCTTCTTCAATGGCAAGATTGAAGAAGAAGTGTATGTTGCACAACCTCCTGGCTTTGAAGATCCAAAACATCCTGACATGGTATACAAGCTCAACAAGGCACTATATGGCCTCAAACAAGCCCCTTGGGCCTGGTATGACACACTCAAATACTTCCTGAAGAGCAAAGGCTTCATACCTGGTTCTCTCGACCCCACTCTCTTCGCGAAGGCATATGATGGTGAACTGTTTGTGTGCCAAATATATGTGGATGACATTATCTTCATCCGCACCAATCAGAAGTACAGTGAAGAGTTTGGATATATGATGCAAGAGCAATATCAAATGTCTATGATGGGAGAGCTGAAGTTCATTCTCGGTATTCAAATACGACAGCAACGCAACGTCATCTTCATATCTCAATAGAAGTATCTCAAAGATTGCCTGAAGAAGTTCGGTATGCAAGACTGCAAAGGCTTCACGACGCCAATGCCAGCCAAGCATCATCTGGGTCCTGGCGACAATGGTAAAGAGTTCAATCAAAAGGTATACCGCTCCATTATTGGTTCTTTACTTTATCTATGTGCATCTAGGCCAGATATTATGCTTAGTGTTTGCATGTGTGCTCGATTTCAAGCGGCACCAAAGGAGTCGCATCACTTAGCTGTGAAGCGAATTCTTCGATATTTGGCTCAACCCCAACTCTAGGATTATGGTATCCAAAGGGCTCAGAGTTTGATCTGGTTGGATTCTCGGATGCTGATTATGCTGGTGACAAAGTTGATCGCAAGTCTACATCAGGCACATGTCACTTTCTGGGACGATCACTTATATGTTGGTCTTCAAAGAAGCAGAACTGTGTATCTCTCTCCACTCCTGAATCTGAATACATTGCTGCTAGATCTTGCTGCGCTCAGCTTCTGTGGATGAAGCAAACACTCAAAGACTATGGCATTCATCTGAAGCAAGTGCCACTCTACCGCGACAACGAAAGCGCCATCAAGATTGCCAACAACCCAGTTCAGCACTCGAAGACAAAGCACATTGAAATTCGTCATCACTTTCTCAGAGATCATGTTGTGAAGGAAGATATTGATATCATACACGTCAACACTGAAGAGCAATTGGCAGATATCTTCACCAAGCCCTTGGATGAGAAGAGATTTTGCAAGTTACGGTGTGAGCTAAATATCCTGGAATCCTCAAATGTCCTGTGATCAGGCACACATCCTAACCCTTATGCATATTGATGACTTAGATGTGCAACGCACGAAGTAAAGTATATCTTCAATCAATGAAGACATACATTCTAAGTGTGAATACATTAATGTGGAATTTGACTTCGGAGCGCCACGATAATTGTGTGCCGTGTCTGGGTCTAATACTTCCTATACGGTGGGTAACGCCACCACCAAATGTTCTATTTTGAAGTGTTTCACTCATGGCGTTACCTTGCTATGTCTTCACATTTGGTTTGGCTTCAATATCAACATGTCTTCATGATTATCTTCACTATGTTGATTATATATATATACTAGTGTTCTGTCCTCTACAGCATTCACTTATAGCTATGTCTTCTTGTTGAATCTTTTGAACTAAGTGAATGTGATCGGACCCTAACCTCTCTATGCTATCTATCTCAAACTCTATCTCTCCAAATCATATGCATTCTATTGAAACTGTCGAGTGTCTTCTCTGCGTCCTTGTCAGCAGAAGATACAAAGACAAACCTTATGTCCACTTTCAATGCTCATTCCTCCACATGAAACCCAGAGAAGTAGGAACGACCACCCGACAATCCAGGCGTGCGTGGGACGTGGAACAAACCCCAAAATTCTGCATGATGGCCACGTGTTCCTCAGATGCGAATCGCCAGGGGCACCTGTGTAATAACACAGTGCCGCCCCTGTACCTATAAATACACACTTCACGGAGGTCATTATCTCTTCTTCCACTCTCGCACGAACCCTAGCGCCACCGCTAGCCCTCGACGATGCCGGCGACGAAGCGCTTCGCTGCTCAACCTCTCCGATGCCGTCTTCACACCGACCGCGGACATCGTCCTCTCTGCCGTTGCCGTAGGTGTCCTCCGTCGCCAAGTTAGGGCACGGAAGATCGAACTGCTCGGCCTCATCTTCCACTCCGTCTAGCAGTTCTTAGTGTGGTAAATAAAACTTCCTTTTTATGGCACCGTTGATCCTATGGCTTTGTCACTTTCTACCACAAGCAGTTTCTATTCACACAAGTTAGATCTCTCTCATACTGCATGTCATAACATGCCTAGTATATTCACTTATGCTTCACAAAGTAGTTAGATTCCTCACTTGTACTGATCTCTGGATTCGTACAAATCTGAAACCAACTCCTTATCTATGAGTGAATGTCTTCGCACGATGAGGTCAATGTCTTCTAAACTGATTTATATTCAAAATCTTCTGAGAATGCATATGACCTCTTCCCCTTCCCTCGGACCTTAATGCTGTCATAGGTACATGTCCGTGGGAGAATCCCTTGGTTCTCATAGTCTGCATTCATTTGCAGAATTCTTACAACATCATATAAATTCTCCCGAAGCAAGTTCCTGTTTGTCCAGCAAGCGAAAATCTTTGAAGCCTTTGAACATGTTGAAGCCTTTCAGTTTAAAGTTCATGGCTTCAGAGAAATCAGCAAGGAAGGGTGGCAGAAAGCGTCATGGAGAAACATCTAGAGATCTGCCAGATGACCTCTCAGAACTGTACAAGACAGATCCTGAAGAGGATTACAATCAGCGCAAGACCCAAATCCAATGGATTCGAAGATATTGGGCAGAACAATGGTTCAAATACCGATTTGTAACCCATGAATATGCTGAGAAAAATGCCATCAAGAGACCGCGGGGAGACATCCTATACAAGAATCTTCAACCCAGGTCCAGAGATGAAGCCATTGAACAAGGCTTCTATCCCTGCATGGTCCGTGGGCCATAGCCTGTTGATGCACACCCATCGTCACTACTATGGTGTCGTGACGACATTCTGTTCAAGCGCAACTTCCAGTTTGCCCAGAACTCAGCGAAGCAAAACAAGAAGACATTGGGACTAGACTTCAACCCTGTTCCCTCAGCTCCAAGGGCTGATGGCACACGAGATGCAGAATCCAATGTCATTGGTCCTTTCTACAACCTTGAAGGCCTCATCACCCATATCTTGGTTCAAGGGACTGCAGTGAATGAGCCTGCAGCTGACGCTGAATCAGATGAAGCACCTGTAGCACCGAAGCCAAAGAAGTTGAAGAAGCCTAAAGCTTCAAAGCCTGCCCCTTCACCAAAAATCTCACGGGCGAAGCCATTGGCAACTGCACCTCCTGAAGACAGTGTGCAGTCCGAAGATTTATCACGCATCTCCAAGCCCCAGAAGGTCAAGATGCCTCTGCCACACACCGGCCAAGAGCTAACAGCTGCTGCCATTCTGCGCAATGATGCCATTGATCTGTCAAGTGATGAAGATCTTGCAGATGACACTCTTGAGCAACTCATCAAGAGCAAAGAAGAAGCAGAAATCTTCAATGATCTGCCTCTCTTTGATGTAACAATCATCCACAACTTCATTGATGAATAGTTTGACACGCCAAACATCAGCTTCGACGATCTCCAACTACCCATTGGCCTCAGTGTCGCCTTCCATGGTGCCATTGCTTCAGAGTTATCTATCGCCCAGCGCATTGTTGGACTGAAGCAGAAGATTGACTTTGAGAAATCTCAGTTCAAGAAGCATATGGCCAAGCTCAGCACGCAAGACATGAAGAATTTCAAGATTATGCTGCACGAGCTCAGGGAAGCCTTTCTAAAGAAACGTGCAGAAGCTCAGGGTTCTCGTGAGCGCATGAAGGTCCTGGCTGATAGGTGTGTGCAAGTCTACAATGAGGCTGAGAAGCGCAAGGCCCTTGGGCGTCCTGGCATCGACCCCAGGATGGCTGCTAAGAAGCAGAAGAAGCCCGCTATGGCTGAACCTGAAGCACCAAGGCAGGAGGCAGATCCCCTTGTCTTCCCAACTAGCATGACTGGCCCGAAGCCAAAGGTCAGGTCAACCGCTTCAGAACTGAAGAAGACCAGGACTGCTGAGGCTGAAGCAAGGAAGAGAAAACATTCTGAAGCCTCTGCTGCTGCCCCCGCCAAGAAGAAAAGAATGACCAAGAAGGAACGGGCTGCTCCCACAGAGCCCTTGATTGTTGAACCCATTTCCATGGTTCACCCGACGCCGATCCACAAGAACGTCAACTAACTGTCCATGAGCCTGCTTTCACAGAGGCTCATGAAGCTAAAGACTTTCCAGCAGGTGATCCCATCGCTGCTGAAGACATTGGTCATCATGACCATGTTGAAGATGATGTAGCCCTTCCTCAGCTAGAACACCAATAGGTATCATTGCATGTGCTAACGCACAACGAACTCATCAGCATTGGTCGTCCACTGACGCCAATTGCACAGGATGCTTCATGGGTGGATCGCCCACAAGAGAATGAAGACCTTGAGGCCCAACCAACAGCAACTCCACAAGCGTCACCCGCATTGCGCAGGCTTCGCAAAGGTCCAAGGCCTCAAGTCTCTGCTGAAGACAATCCGGCTGCATCAGCCACGGAAGAAGAAGTCCCACAAGTTGCCACTCCCCTGTCCCACCAAGAAGCAGTTCTCGAGGAGAATGTGATCGTGACCGATCCTCCTGCTCGTCAAGTGGAGGTTGAACATCTTGAGGCTGCCACCACCAACACCACTGAAGCCACTGATGCTGTCATGGCTGAAGCTAATGTGGAGCCCTCACCAACAAAAGCACCAGAAGTCAGCGAAGCCACTGATCCCACCACTTCTGTTCCTAAGTCTGCTGCCGGTCCCCAGTTCGACTATCATGTTGAGCACATGCCTCGGGTACAGAAGCCAATCCCAAGATTGCCAAGGTTCCCAGGTCCTGCATCAGCACCTGGCTCCTTCAATATCAATGGCTTCAGAGCAGACAACACATTCTTCAACAGCTCCAAGAACCCCTACTCCAGGGAAAGAATATCATCTGATCGGTTCTGGAGTTATCCGCAGTGAAGCTATTACTCATGCGTTCTTTACAACCAAGGTCGCATCTTCCCACACAAGCGCCTTGACATTGAAGCAATAGCTGGTCTGCCCTGTCTGGAAGAAGCTCTGGATTTCTTAAAAGAGGTTGGACTGCTGCCGTTCGTCACTGACCAAGAGCATTGGAATGAAGAGTTGCTGCTCCAATTCTATGCCACACTTCACATCCGCGGGTATAGCAGAGATCCGAAGACTTGGGTCCTGGAGTGGATGACAGGAAACGTTCATCACGAAGCCAAAGTCTTTGACATCATTGAGCTCACTGGTTTGCCCACTCCTGGCGATCTCTACGAGCATGGATGTCAACTTCATAGTGAAGCTATTGAGAGCATCTTTCAGAAGACTGAACCTAATATGAGTCAGATGCTCAGTATGATGAAGCCATTGCCCCAAGATGCTGCTTATCCCACGGAGTTCTTCGTTGAAGACCTTGAGTATCTGCCAAGAACCATTTATCACATCATAA
This sequence comes from Triticum dicoccoides, assembly GCF_002162155.2. NCBI lineage: Eukaryota > Viridiplantae > Streptophyta > Magnoliopsida > Poales > Poaceae > Triticum > Triticum dicoccoides. The sequence continues at coordinate 195,254,929 of NC_041390.1, forward strand.
GGCGAACTCTCTGGCCAATCAAAGGACATTCTCCGCATGCCAAGCAGGAAGGTGCAATGAAGACTTTGGTCTTCTACATTCTTCATGGAAAATGCTTTAATACACAAGATTTCTTCATTCGCCAACTTGCTGCATCTGGCTCTGATCTGTTTGGTTTGAAGTTCTACGCCCCTTGGGTGATGCGGCTGATCAAACTTCACTCCGCTATCTCATATCAGCCCTCGGCCCGCAACCATCGAATCTTTTTGCCTGATGTGGATATGTCTATTGAAGCCATCTATCCTGCGCCTGCCAAGGAACCTCTCAGTCTTCAGAATGCAGAGCATCAAAGTTTCACTCAGAACATTGAAGGCGTGGAAGCCGTAACTCGTGTGTATCCTTCGGCTGGCACTACACGTGCACCGCATCCTGCTCTCACTGAAGCCACTGACAGTACAACTGCTCCACGACCCAAGAAGCACACTCATGTTCTCAACGACCAAGAGCTTCTTGTGGCTCTTCATCAGAAACAGGATAGGCATCATGACTGGCTGAAGCGTCAGATGCAAAGCCTCTTGGTGGATGTTAATCGCATTCGCAATCTTGCCACCAAGAATGCTTTTGTTGCCCATGAAACCTCTCGCCGCACATGGAAAGGGCTAACGCTGATGTGTTCTGAAGATGATCTTCAAGAGGATGGCTTCACTGAGCGATTCAAGTTTGACTCCACACCTCCTCAAAGGGCAGTGCTGCGACGAACTCCATCCCTTGAAGACTCTGAGTTCTCTTCCTCTGTTGCAACTGTCAATGCCAGAGTGATCGAGGATGAAGACGATGCTACTTCACCGCCACCTCCTTCAGCATGCTTCGCCTCTGCTCCAAGCTCTTCAGCACTGCCAAACACCACCAACGACCCTGCTGCTTCACCTACTCCTCATGGGAACGAGTAGATGCTCTATGTCTTCAAACCTTTTTGGTCCTTACTAACAAAAGGGGGAGAAGCATATGAGGTTGATAGTCTTTAAGCGGGTCCATATGGGCGGGTGCTTTATATTTTGCTTCATGCTTACAACTCTCGTTTTGCTACATTTGGTTCTTTGAGTTGTAACACTTAAACTCGATGGTCGTCTGCTACTTATCTGCCACCTTGTGTTGCGATGATAAATTCCACATGTGCGACAATAAATTCCGCACTTAGATCATTCTGCAGACGTCCATTTTCCATTATGCATGTCATTATCTTCATATACTTTCACATGCATAGTGGATTGTCATCATAAGTCGAAGTGGATCTCCACAAGTCCAACCTGCCATGTGTGTTTGCATTCCAAAAGAAAATTACTTATATGCACATCTTCAGGGGGAGCCCTTGCAACTTATGAAGACAATTCCTTATCCTTTACAATTTCACAGATTATATTCCTCGTTGAAAACTTCAACTAGTTTGTCATCAATCACCAAAAAGGGGGAGATTGTAAGTGCATCTAGTGCCACCCCTAGTTGGTTTTGGAGTATTGACAACAAACCTAGTTGAGGGACTAATGTGTTTGTGAGAATTGCAGGATAACACAGGTAGAAGTCCCTCATTGATTCGATTTTCCTACCAGAGATGACCCCTAAAAACGTATGAAGACATTGAAGTCAAAGGTGGTATATGAAGATATTCACATTGAAGACTATGACAAGAGAAGACACCACATGAAGCCTATGGAGCTCGAAGACTTAGATCTTTCGTAGTTCTCTTTCTTCTGTGTTGAGTCATAGGAACCACCGCACTGTTAAGTGGGGTCCAAGAGAACCAGTCAGAATGACTGAAGTGATGCTTAAACAAAACCTATGTCTTTGAGTGAAGACTTTGAGAGCGAATCTTGTCCAGAGTCGGGCAAGTCATCTTTGCTTGAAGCCCAAGTAAAGTTGTCGTGTGAGTTTGTAATCTGACCGTTGGAACACGTGTCAGTTCCTTAGTGACCCAGGGTCATTTCGGACAAATCAGGTCGGGTTGCCAAGTGGCTATAAATAGCCCACCCCCTACAACCATAAACGGTTGGCTGCTCAGATTCAGAGTACGGATTTTGTCGTTTGAGAGCAACCCACCTCGAAGCCTTTGAGAGAGAATTCCTTGCGAGGATAAATCCCTAACCACCCAGAGCCAAAGAGAATTAGGCATCACTTAAGTCTTCTTGTCTGTGTGATCTGAAGACTTATTACACTTGAGGACTGTGCATCCTCCAGCCGGTTAGGCGTCGCGTTCTGAGCATCCAAGAGACATTGTGGATTGCCGGTGAACAAAGTCTGTGAAGGTTTGGGAGTCTACCTTGAAGACTTACCAGAGTGACTGGGCGAGGTCTGTGTGACCTTAGCTCAAGGGGAATACGGTGAGGACTGGGTGTCCTGAGCTGCGTGTTCAGGACTGGGTGTCCGGGACTGTGTGTCCTAAGGTTTAAATACCTAGCCGCCCTAACCAGACGTACAGTTGTCACAGCAACTAGAACTGGTCCAACAAATCATTGTCTTCTGCGAGTCACTGGTTTCACGTTCCCTTCCCTTTACTTACTATTACTCCTTGTGAAGTCATTGTATGTTCGCACTATCTTTTGTCTTCACTGAGTGACTGCGTGTTCTATGTGGCTTCACAATATCTTCCTACCTGATTCTTACTACATTGCTGCTATTAGTCATTGTGCTTTCACTCTATTGAATACTTGACTATGGCTTGCCTAGTGTAGTCTACCTTCCGCTGCAGGTAATAGGTTTATTTCTATAGTTTGTCTTCATAACTTCCACGTTTTGAAGACTTTCATAAAAATCGCCTATTCACACCCCCCCTCTAGTCGATATAACGCACTTTCAGTATCTTCACCCTGACCAGTAGAGCAAAGAGTTTCTCCTCAACCTACTGAAGCTACTGAAAATGAAAATTTCTGCTTTGAAATTCCTTTGGGTATGATAGAAAAACTGCTAGCTAATCCTTTTGCAGGAGACAGAACAACGCATCCTGATGAGCACCTAATATATGTGGATGAAGTTTGTGGATTATTTAAGCTTGCAGGTGTACCCGGAGATGTTATTAAGAAGAAGTTCTTCCCTTTATCTTTGAAGGAAGATGAATTGACATGGTATAGGCTATGTGATGATACGGGGTCATGGAACTACAAACGATTGAAATTGGAATTTCATCAGAAGTTTTATCATATGCATCTTGTTCATCGTGATCGCAATTATATATATAATTTTTGGCCTCACGAAGGAGAAAGCATCGCTCAAGCTTGGGGGAGGCTTAAATCAATGTTATATTCATGCCCCAATCATGAGCTCTCAAGAGAAATGATTATTCAAAAATTTTATGCTCGGCTTTCTGATAACAATCGCACCATGCTCGATACTTCTTGTGCTGGCTATTTTATGACGAAGACTATTGAATTCAAACGGGATTTATTGGAAAGAATTAAACGCAACTCTGAAGATTGAGACCTCGAGAAGGTAAGGAGTCAGGTATGACACCTAAGTTTGATTGTGTTAAATCTTTTATGGATACCGATGTTTTCCGTAAATTTAGCACTAAATATGGACTTGACTCTGAGATAGTAGCTTCTTTATGAATCTGTTGCTACTTATGTTGATCTCCCCAAGGAGAAGTGGTTTAAATATCATCCTCCCATAGAAGTAAAAGAAGCTGCACCTATGAAAGTTGAAGAAAAGACCATCACTTATAATGATCCTATTGTTCCTACTTCTTATGTTGAGAAACCACCTTTCCCTGTTAGGATAAAGGATCATGCTAAAGCTTCAACTGTGGTTCGTAAAAGCAATATTAGAACATATACACCTCCTGAGCAAGTTAAAGTTGAACCTAATATTGCTATTGTTAAAGATCTTTTGTCTGATAATATTGATGGGCATGTTATTTATTTCTGTGATGAAACTGCTAGAACTGCTAAACCTTGTGCTAAAGATAAACCTAGACCTGTGGTAGGCATACCTGTTATTTCTGTTAAAATAGAAGATCATTGTTATCATGGCTTATGTGATATGGGTGTTGGGGAACGTAGTAATTTAAAAAATTTCCTACGCACACGCAAGATCATGGTGATGCATAGCAACGAGAGGGGAGAGTGTTGTCCATGTACCCTCGTAGGCCGAAAGCGGAAGCATTAGCACAACGCAGTTGATGTAGTCGTACGTCTTCACGATCTGACCGATCAAGTACCGAACGTACGGCACCTCCGAGTTCAGCACATGTTCAGCCCGATGACGTCCCTCGAACTCCGATCCAGCCGAGTGTTGAGGGAGAGTTTCGTCAGCACGACAGCGTGGTGACGATGATGATGTTCTACCAACGCAGGGCTTCGCCTAAGCACCGCTATAGTATTATCGAGGTGGACTATGGTGGAGGGGGGCACCGTACACGGCTAAAAGATCAAATGATCAATTGTTGTGTCTCTAGGGTGCCCCCTACCCCTGTATATAAAGGAACAAGGGGGGTGCGGCCGGCCAGGAGAGAGGGCACGCCAGGAGGAGTCCTACTCCCACCGGGAGTAGGACTCCCCCCCTTTCCTAGTTGGATTAGGACTTGGGAGGGGGAAAGAGGAGGGAGAGAGGAAGGAAGGGGGGCGCCGCCCCCCTCTCCTTATCCTATTTGGACTAGGGGGGAGGGGCTCGCGGCCTAGCCCTGGCCGCCTCTCCTCTTCTCCGTAAGGGCCCACTAAGGCCCATTAACCTCCCGGGGGGTTCCGGTAACCTCCCGGTACTCTAGTAAAATCTTGATTTCACCCGGAACACTTCCGATATCCAAACATAGGCTTCCAATATAGCAATATTCATGTCTCGACCATTTCGAGACTCCTCGTCATGTCCATGATCACATCTGGGACTCCGAACAACCTTCGGTCATCAAAACATATAAACTCATAATATAACTGTCATCGAAACGTTAAGCGTGCGGGCCATACGGGTTTGAGAACTATGTAGACATGATCGAGACACGTATCTAGTCAATAACCAATAGCGGAACCTGGATGCTCATATTGGCTCCCACATATTCTACGAAGATCTTTATCGGTCAGACCGGATAACAACATACGTTGTTCCCTTTGTCATCGGTATGTTACTTGCCCGAGATTCGATCGTCGGTATCTCAATACCTAGTTTCAATCTTGTTACCGGCAAGTCTCTTCACTCGTTCCATAATACATCATCCCGCAACTAACTCATTAGTTTCAATGCTTGCAAGGCTTAAGTGATGTGCATTACCGAGAGGGCCCAGAGATACCTCTCTAACAATCGGAATGACAAATCCTAATCTCGAAATACGCCAACTCAACAAGTACCTTCGGAGACACCTGTAGAGCACCTTTATAATCACCCAGTTATGTTGTGACGTTTGGTAGCACACAAAGTGTTCCTCGGTAAACGGGAGTTGCATAATCTCATAGTCATAGGAACATGTATAAGTCATGAAGAAAGCAATAGCAACATACTAAACGATCGGGTGCTAAGCTAACGGAATGGGTCAGGTCAATCACATCATTCTCCTAATGATGTGATCCCGTTAATCAAATGACAACTCATGTCAATGGCTAGGAAACTTAACCATCTTTGATCAACGAGCTAGTCAAGTAGAGGCATACTAGTGACACTCTGTTTGTCTATGTATTCACACATGTATTATGTTTCCGGTTAATACAATTCTAGCATGAATAATAAACATTTATCGTGATATAAGGAAATAAATAATAACTTTATTATTGCCTCTAGGGCATATTTCCTTCAGTCTCCCACTTGCACTAGAGTCAATAATCTAGATTACATTGTAATGATTCTAACACCCATGGAGCCTTGGTGATGATCATGTTTTGCTCGTGGAAGAGGCTTAGTCAACGGGTCTGCGACATTCAGATCCGTATGTATCTTGCAAATTTCTATGTCTCCCACCTGGACTAAATCCCGGATGGAATTGAAGCATCTCTTGATGTGCTTGGTTCTCTTGTGAAATCTGGATTCCTTTGCCAAGGCAATTGCACCAGTATTGTCACAAAAGATTTTCATCAGACCCGATGCACTAGGTATGACACCTAGATCGGATATGAACTCCTTCATCCAGACTCCTTCATTTGCTGCTTCCGAAGCAGCTATGTACTCCGCTTCACACGTAGATCCTGCCATGACGCTTTGTTTAGAACTGCACCAACTGACAGCTCCACCGTTCAATGTACACACGTATCCGGTTTGCGATTTAGAATCATCCAGATCAGTGTCAAAGCTTGCATCAACGTAACCATTTACGATGAGCTCTTTGTCACCTCCATAAACGAGAAACATATCCTTAGTCCTTTTCAGGTATTTCAGAATGTTCTTGACCGTTGTCCAGTGATGCACTCTTGGATTACTTTGGTACCTCCCTGCTAGACTTATAGCAAGGCACACATCAGGTCTGGTACACAGCATTGCATACATGATAGAGCCTATGGCTGAAGCATAGGGAACATCTTTCATTTTATCTCTATCTTCTGCAGTGGTCGGGCATTGAGTCTTACTCAACTTCACACCTTGTAACACACGCAAGAACCCCTTCTTTGCTTGATCCATTTTGAACTTCTTCAAAACTTTTCAAGGTATGTGCTTTGTGAAAGTCCAATTAAGCGTTTTGATCTATATCTATAGATCTTGATGCCCAATATATAAGCAGCTTCACCGAGGTATTTCATTGAAAAACTCTTATTCAAGTATCCCTTTATGCTATCCAGAAATTCTATATCATTTCCAATCAACAACATGTCATCCACATATAATATTAGAAATGCTATAGCGCTCCCACTCACTTTCTTGTAAATACAGGCTTCTCCAAAAGTCTGTACAAAACCAAATGCTTTGATCACACTATCAAAGTGTTTATTCCAACTCCGAGAGGCTTGCACCAGTCCATAAATGGATCGCTGGAGCTTGCACACTTTGTTAGCTCCCTTTGGATCGACAAAACCTTCCGGTTGCATCATATACAACTCTTCTTCTAGAAATCCATTCGGGAATGCAGTTTTGACATCCATTTGCCAAATTTCATAATCATAAAATGCGGCAATTGCTAACATGATTCAGACAGACTTAAGCATCGCTACGGGTGAGAAGGTCTCATCGTAGTCAATCCCTTGAACTTGTCGAAAACCTTTTGCAACAAGTCGAGCTTTACAGACAGTAACATTACCGTCAGCGTCAGTCTTCTTCTTGAAGATCCATTTATTCTCAATTGCTTGCCGATCACCGGGCAAGTCAACCAAAGTCCACACTTTGTTCTCATACATGGATCCCATCTTAGATTTCATGGCCTCAAGCCATTTTGCAGAATCTGGGCTCACCATCGCTTCTTCATAGTTTGTAGGTTCGTCATGGTCTAGTAACATAACTTCCAGAACAGGATTACCGTACCACTCTGGTGCGGATCTCACTCTGGTTGACCTACGAGGTTCAGTAACAACTTGATCTAAAGTTTCAAGATCATCATCATTAACTTCCTCACTAATTGGTGTAGGTGTCGCAGAAACCGGTTTCTGTGATGAACTACTTTCCAACAAGGGAGCAGGTACAGTTACCTCATCAAGTTCTACTTTCCTCCCACTCACTTCTTTCAAGAGAAACTCCTTCTCTAGAAAAACTCCAAATTTAGCAACAAAAGTCTTGCCTTCGGATCTGTGATAGAAGGTGTACCCAATAGTCTCCTTTGGGTATCCTATGAAGACACATTTCTCCGATTTGGGTTCGAGCTTATTAGGTTGAAGCTTTTTCACATAAGCATCGCAGCCCAAAACTTTTAGAAATGACAACTTTGGTTTCTTACCAAACCACAGTTCATAAGGCGTCGTCTCAACAGATTTCAATGGTGCCCTATTTAATGTGAATGCGGCCGTCTCTAAAGCATAACCCCAAAACGATAGCGGTAAATCAGTAAGAGACATCATAGATCGCACCATATCTAGTAAGGTACGATTATGACGTTCGGACACACCATTATTGAAAGTGCAACTATCCCTAGGTGGTTTTGGTAATTCATAACAACATATAGCTCATTGAGCCAATGCTATTCCAAGATGATTATTTCAGGAAAGCTCAATGATTGGCATGGTATGGATGTGAAAGTGGAACCCTCAAAATGCTAAGGACAAAGGATTGGCTCAAGCTCAAAAGCTCAAGACTCTTCATTTTATATTTTAGTGATCCAAGATCACATTGAGTCTTTAGGAAAAGCCAATACTATCAAGGAGGGATGAGGTGTTGCTTAATGAGCCTCTTGCTTCATGTGCTTAGTGATATGCTCCAAAACCCTCAACTACTTTCCCATATCCACTTATGACCTAAACCCTAAGCCAAACTCGGTCATACCGATTCTTTCTATCCGGCGCCACCGAGTTTCACTTGTCATAAGCCACTGCCAAACCCTAGCAATTCGGTTCTACCGATAGGGATCTCGGTCTCACCGAGATGGGATTGCAAACTCTCTGTTTCCCTTTCATAACTTTTCGGTCTCACCGAAAGAGCGAATCGGTCCCACCGAGATTGCAATGTAAATTCAGTGTTTTCTTTTTGTAACTTTTCGGTCTCACCGAAAGAGCAAATAGGTCCCACCGAGTTTGCCTGACCAACTCTCTGGTTAGCTAATTACCAAAATCGGTCTCACCGAGTTTGTGTAATCGGTCTCACCGAGATTACGTTATGTCCAAACCCTAACCATATCGGTCCTACCGAGTTGCATGTCAGTCACACCGAAAATCTCTAACGGTCACTAGGTTTACCTTTTCGGTCCGACTGAGTTTGTTGATTCGGTCCCACCGAGATTGGAAAACTGTGTGTAACGGTTGGATTTTGTGTGGAGGCTATATATACCCCTCCACCTCCTCTTCATTCGTGGAGAGAGCCATCAGAACACATACACAACTCCAACTCATATGTTCTAAGAGAGAACCACCTACTCATGTGTTGAGACCAAGATATTCCATTCCTACCATATGAATCTTGATCTCTAGCATTCCCAAGTTGCTTTCCACTCAAATCTTATTTCCACCAAATCCAAATCCTATGAGAGAGAGTTGAGTGTTGGGGAGACTATCATTTGAAGCACAAGAGCAAGGAGTTCATTACCTACACACGATTTGTTACTTCTTAGAGAGTGGTGTCTCCTAGATTGGCTAGGTGTCACTTGGGAGCCTCCGACAAGATTGTGGAGTTGAACCAAGGAGTTTGTAAGGGCAAGGAGATCGCCTACTTCGTGAAGATCTACCGCTAGTGAGGCAAGTCCTGTGTGGGCGATGGCCATGGTGGGATAGACAAGGTTGCTACTTCGTGGACCCTTTGTGGGTGGTTGCTTCTTCGTGGACCCTTCGTGGGTGGAGCCCTTCGTGGACTCGCGCAACCGTTACCCTTTGTGGGTGGAGCCCTCCGTGGACTCGCGCAACCGTTACCCTTCGTGGGTTGAAGTCTCCATCAACGTGGATGTAGGATAGCACCACCTATCCGAACCACGGGAAAAACATCCGTGTCTCCAATTGTGTTTGAATTCTCCAAACCCTTCCCTTTACATTCTTGCAAGTTGCATGCTTTACTTTGCGCTGCCAATATACTCTTTCCATGCTTGCTCGAATTGTGTGATGATTGCTTGACTTGTCCTACAATAGCTAAAATCTGCCAAGAACTAAAATTGGGAAAAGGTTAAGTTTTTATTTGGTCAAGTAGTCTAATCACCCCCCCTCTAGACATACTTTCGATCCTACAATTAAGCTGTGGTGTTCCGGGTGGCGTGAGTTGCGAAACTATTCCGCATTGTTTCAAATGAATACCAAACTCATAACTCAAATATTCTCCTCCACGATCAGATCGTAGAAACTTTATTTTCTTGTTACGATTATTTTCAACTTCACTCTGAAATTCTTTGAACTTTTCAAAAGTTTCAGACTTATGTTTCATTAAGTAGATATACCCATATCTACTTAAATCATCTGTGAAGGTGAGAAAATAACGATATTTGCCACGAGCTTCAACATTTATCGGACCACATACATCTGTATGTATGATCTCCAACAAATCTGTTGCTCTCTCCATAGTACCGGAGAACGGTGTTTTAGTCATCTTGCCCATGAGGCATAGTTCGCAAGTACCAAGTGATTCATAATCAAGTGGTTCCAAAAGTCCATCGGTATGGAGTTTCTTTATGCGCTTTACACTGATATGACCTAAACGGCAGTGCCACGAATAAGTTGCACTATCATTATCAACTCTGCATCTTTTGGCTTCAATATTATGAATATGTGTATCACTACTATCGAGATTCAACAAAAATAGACCACTCTTCAAGGGTGCATGACCATAAAAGATATTACTCATATAAACAGAACAACCATTATTCTCTGATTTAAATGAATAACCGTCTCGCATCAAACAAGATCCAGATATAATGTTCATGCTTAACGCTGGCACCAAATAACAATTATTTAGGTCTAATACTAATCCCGAAGGTAGATGTAGAGGTAGCGTGCCGACCGCGATCACATCGACTTTGGAACCATTTCCCACGCACATCGTCACCTCGTCCTTAGCCAATCTTCGCTTAATCCATAGCCCCTGTTTCGAGTTGAAAATATTAGCAACAGAACCAGTATCAAATACCCAGGTGCTACTGCGAGAACTAGTAAGGTACACATCAATAACATGTATATCACATATACCTTTGTTCACCTTGCCATCCTTCTTATCCGCCAAATACTTGGGGCAGTTCCGTTTCCAATGACCAGTCTGCTTGCAGTAGAAGCACTCAGTCTCAGGCTTAGGTATAGACTTGGGTTTCTTCTCCTGAGCAGCAACTTGCTTGCTGTTCTTTTTGAAGTTCCCCTTCTTCTTCCCTTTGCCCTTTTTCTTGAAACTGGTAGTCTTATTGACCATCAACACTTGATGCTCCTTCTTGATTTCTACCTTCGCTGCCTTTAGCATTGCGAAGAGCTCGGGAATTGTCTTATCCATTCCTTGCATATTATAGTTCATCACGAAGCTCTTGTAGCTTGGTGGCAGTGATTGGAGAATTCTGTCAATGATGCTATCATCCGGAAGGTTAACTCCCAGTTGAATCAAGTGATTGCAGTACCCAGACATCTTGAGTATATGCTCACTGACAGAACTATTCTCCTCCATCTTGCAGCTATAGAACTTATTAGAGACTTCATATCTCTCAATCCAGGCATTCTTTTGAAATACTAACTTCAACTCCTGGAACATCTCATATGCTCCATGACGTTCAAAATGTCGTTGAAGTCCCAGTTCTAAGTCATAAAGCATGTCACACTGAACTATCAAGTAGTCATCAACATGTGACTGCCAGGCATTCACAATGTCTGCAGTTGCTGGTGCAGGTGGTACACCTAGTGGTGCTTCCAGGATGTAACTTTTCTGTGCAGCAATGAGGATAATCCTCAAGTTACGGACCCAGTCTGTGTAATTGCTACCATCATCTTTCAACTTTTCTTTCTCAAGGAACACATTAAAATTCAACGAAATAACAGCATGGGTCATCTATTTACAATCAACATAGACAAGCAAGATACTATGAGGTACTAAGTTCATGATAAATTTAAGTTCAATTAATCATATTACTTAAGAACTCCCACTTAGACAGACATCCCTCTAATCCTCTAAGTGATCACATGATCCATATCAACTAAACCATGTCCGATCATCACGTGAGATGGAGTAGTTTCAACGGTGAACATCACTATGTTGATCATATCTACTATATGATTCACGCTCGACCTTTCAGTTTCCGTGTTGCGAGGCCATATCTGTTATATGCTAGGCTTGTCAAGTTTAATCTGAGTATTCCGCGTGTGCAACTGTTTTGCACCCGTTGTATTTGAACGTAGAGCCTATCACACCCGATCATCACGTGGTGTCTCAGCACGAAGAACTTTCACAATAGTACATACTCAGGGAGAACACTTTATACTTTGATAATTTAGTGAGGGATCATCTTATAATGCTACCGTCAATCAAAGCAAGATAAGATGCATAAAAGATAAACATCACATGCAATCAATATAAGTGATATGATATGACCATCACCATCTTGTGCTTGTGATCTCCATCTCTGAAGCACCGTCATGATCACCATCGTCACCGACGCGACACCTTGATCTCCATCATAGCAGCGTTGTCGTCTCGCCAATCTTATGCTTCTACGACTATCGCTACCGCTTAGTGATAAAGTAAAGCATTATAGGGCAATTGCATTGCATACAATAAAGTGACAACCATATGGCTCCTGCTAGTTGCTGATAACTCGGTTACAAAGCATGATCATCTCATACAATCAAATTTAGTATCATGTCTTGACCATATCACATCACAACATGCCCTGCAAAAACAAGTTAGACGTCCTCTACTTTATTGTTGCAAATTTTACGTGGCTGCTACGGGCTTAGCAAGAACCGTTCTTACCTACGCATCAAAACCACAATGATAGTTTGTCAAGTTGGTGCTGTTTTAACCTTCGCAAGGACCGGGCGTAGCCACACTTGGTTCAACTAAAGTTGGAGAAACTGACACCCGCCAGCCACCTGTGTGCAAAGCACGTCGGTAGAACCAGTCTCGCGTAAGCGTACGCGTAATGTCGGTCCGGGCCTCTTCATCCAACAATACCGCCGAACCAAAGTATAACATGCTGGTAAGTAGTATGACTTATATCGCCCACAACTCACTTGTGTTGTACTTGGGCATATGACATCTACGAATAAAACCTGGCTCGGATGCCACTGTTGGGGAACGTAGTAATTTCAAAAATTTCCTACGCACACGCAAGATCATGGTGATGCATAGCAATGAGAGGGGAGAGTGTTGTCCACGTACCCTCATAGACCGAAAGCGGAAGCGTTAGCACAATGCGGTTGATGTAGTCGTACGTCTTCACGATCCGACCGATCAAGTACCGAACGTACGGCACCTCCGAGTTCAGCACACGTTTAGCCCAATGACGTCCCTCGAACTCTGATCCAGCCGAGTGTTGAGGGAGAGTTTCGTCAGCACGACGGCGTGGTGACGATGATGATGTTCTACCGATGCAGGGCTTCTCCTAAGCACCGCTACAGTATTATCGAGGTGGAATATGGTGGAGGGGGGCACCGCACACGGCTAAAAGATCAAATGATCAATTGTTGTGTCTCTAGGGTGCTCCCTTCCCCTGTATATAAAGGAGCAAGGGGGTGCGGCTGGCCAGGAGAGAGGGTGCGCCAGGAGGAGTCCTACTCCCATCGGGAGTAGGACTCCCCCCCTTTCCTAGTTGGATTAGGACTTGGGGGGAAGAGGAGGGAGAGGGGAAGGAAGGGGGGGGGGGCGCCGCCCCCCTCTCCTTGTCCTATTCGGACTAGGGGGGAGGGGCGCGTGGCCCAGCCCTGGCCGCCTATCCTCTTCTCCGTAAGGGCCCACTAAGGCCCATTAACCTCCCGGGGGGTTCCGGTATCCTCCCGGTACTCCGGTGAAATCTCGATTTCACTCAGAACACTTCTGATATCCAAACATAGGCTTCCAATATATCAATCTTCATGTCTCGACCATTTCGAGACTCCTCGTCATGTCCGTGATCACATCCGGGACTCCGAAAAACCTTCGGTACATCAAAACATATAAACTCATAATATAACTGTCATCGAAACGTTAAGCGTGCGGACCCTACGTGTTCGAGAACTATGTAGACATGACCGAGACACGTCTCCGGTCAATAACCAATAGCGGAACCTGGATGCTTATATTGGCTCCCACATATTCTACGAAGATCTTTATCGGTCAGACCGCATAACAACATACGTTGTTCCCTTTGTCATCGGTATGTTACTTGCCCGAGATTCGATCGTCGGTATCTCAGTACCTAGTTTCAATCTCGTTACCGGCAAGTCTCTTTACTCGTCCGTAATACATCATCTCGCAACTAACTCATTAGTTGCAATGCTTGCAAGGCTTAACTGATGTGCATTACCGAGAGGGCCCAGAGATACCTCTCCGACAATCGGAGTGACAAATCCTAATCTCGAAATACGCCAACTCAACAAGTACCTTCGGAGACACCTGTAGAGCACCTTTATAATCACCCAGTTACGTTGTGACGTTTGGTAGCACACAAAGTGTTCCTCCGGTAAACGAGAGTTGCATAATCTCATAGTCATAGGAACATGTATAAGTCATGAAGAAAGCAATAGCAACATACTAAACGATCGGGTGCTAAGCTAACGGAATGGGTCAGGTCAATCACATCATTCTCCTAATGATGTGATCCCGTTAATCAAATTACAACTCATGTCAATGGCTAGGAAACTTAACCATCTTTGATCAACGAGCTAGTCAAGTAGAGGCATACTAGTGACACTCTGTTTGTCTATGTATTCACACATGTATTATGTTTCCGGTTAATACAATTCTAGCATGAATAATAAACATTTATCGTGATATAAGGAAATAAATAATAACTTTATTATTGCCTCTAGGGCATATTTCCTTCAATGGGTGCCAGTGCTAGTGCAATACCTTTTGACCTATATAGAGAAATTATGCATGATATTGCACCTGTTGAGTTAGAAGATATTGATGTCACGATTAAACTTGCCAATAGAGATACTATTTCACCAATGGGAATTGTTAGAGATGTTGAAGTCTTGTGTGGGAAAACTAAATATCCTGCTGATTTTCTTATTCTTGGTTCCCCACAAGATAGCTTTTGTCCCATTATATTTGGAAGACCCTTCTTGAACACTGTTAATGCTAAGATAGATTGAAAAAAGGATGTTGTTACTATCAGTTTAGATGATATGTATCATGAATTTAATTTCTCTAAATTTAGTAGACAACACCGTGAAGAAGAATTACCTAGTAAGGATGAAATTATTGGTCTTGCTTCTATTGCCGTACCTCCTAGTGATCCTTTAGAACAATATTTGCTAGACCATGAAAATGATATGTTTATGAATGAAAGAAGGGAAATAGATGAAGTATTCTTTAAACAGGAACCTATTCTGAAACACAATTTGCCTGTTGAAATCCTAGAGGATCCTCCTCCACCCAAGGGTGATCCCGCGTTTGAGCTTAAACTATTGCCTGATACTCTTAAATATGCTTATCTTGATGAGAAAAAGATATATCCTGTTATTATTAGTGCTAACCTTTCAGAGCATGAGGAAGAGAGATTATTGAAAACTCTGAAGAAGCACCATGCTGCTATTGGGTATACTCTTGATGATCTTAAGGGAATTAGTCCCACTCTATGTCAACATAAAATAAATTTGGAAGAAGATGCTAAACCAGTTCGTGATCATCAACGATGGCTGAATCCTAAAATGAAAGAAGTGGTAAGAAAGGAAATACTAAAGCTCCTTGAGGCAGGTATAATCTATCCCGTTGCTGATAGTCAGTGGGTAAGTCATGTCCATTGTGTCCCTAAGAAGGGAGGTATTATTGTCGTTCCTAATGATAAAGATGAATTGATTCCTTCAAGAATTATTACAGGTTATAGGATGGTAATTGATTTCTGCAAATTAAATAAGGCCACTAAAAAGGATCATTACCCCTTACCTTTTATCGATCAAATGCTAGAAAGATTATCCAAACATACACATTTTTGCTTTCTAGATGGTTATTCTGGTTTCTCTCAAATACCTGCGTCAGCCAAGGATTAATCAAAGACTACTTTTACTTGCCCTTTTGGTACTTTTGCTTATAGACGTATGACTTTTGGTTTATGTAATGCACCTGCTACCTTTCAAAGATGCATGATGGCTATATTCTCTGACTTTTGTGAAAAGATTTGTGAGGTTTTCATGGACGATTTCTCCATATATGGATCTTCTTTTGATGATTGCTTGAGCAACCTTGATCGAGTTTTGCAGAGATGTAAAGAAACTAATCTTGTGTTGAATTGGGAAAAGTTCCACTTTATGGTTAATGAAGGTATTGTCTTGGGGCATAAAGTTTCTGAAAGAGGTATTGAAGTTGATAAATCCAAGGTTGATGCTATTGAAAAGATGACATGCCCCAAGGACATCAAAGGTATAAGAAGTTTCGGTCACGTCGGATTTTATAGGAGGTTCATTAAGGACTTCTCAAAAATTTCTCGGCCTCTGACTAATTTATTACAAAAAGATATACCATTTGTCTTTGATGATGATTTTGTAGAAGCATTTGAAATACTTAAGAAAGCATTGATCTCTGCACCTATTGTTCAGCCACCTGGTTGGAATTTACCCTTTGAAATTATGTGTGATGCTAGTGATTATGATGTAGGTGTTGTTCTAGGGCAAAGAGTTGATAATAAATTAAACGTAATTCAATATGCTAGTAAAACCCTAGACAATGCTCAAAGAAATTATGCTACTACTGAAAAAGAATTCTTAGCAGTTGTATTTGCTTGTGATAAGTTCAGACCTTATATTGTTGATTCTAAAGTAACTATTCACACTGATCATGCTGCTATTAAATATCTTATGGAAAAGAAAGATGCTAAACCTAGACTTATTAGATGGGTTCTCTTGCTACAAGAATTTGACTTCCATAATGTTGATAGAAAGGGAGCTGAGAACCCCGTTGCAGACAATTTGTCTAGGTTAGAAAATGTGCTTGATGACCCACTGCCTATTGATGATAGCTTTCCTAATGAGCAATTAAATGTCATAAATGCTTCTCATACTGCTCCATGGTATGCTGATTATGCTAATTACATTGTTGCCAAATTCATACCACCTAGTTTCACATACCAGCAAAAGAAAAAGTTCTTCTACGATTTGAGGCATTACTTTTGGGATGGACCACATCTTTACAAAGAAGGAGTAGATGGTGCTATTAGACGTTGTGTACCTGAGCATGAACAGGAACAGATCCTATGCAAGAGTCACTCCGAAGCTTATGGAGGACACCATGCTGGAGAAAGAACTGCACATAAGGTATTGCAATTTGGTTTTTATTGGCCTACTCTCTTCAAAGATGCCCGTAAGTTTGTCTTATAAATTGATGAATGTCAAAGAATTGGTAATATTAGTAGACATCAAGAAATGCCTATGAACTATTCACTCGTTATTGAACCATTTGATGTTTGGGGCTTTGACTATATGGGATCTTTTCCTGCCTCTAATGGATATACACATATTTTAGTTGTTGTTGATTATGTTACTAAGTGGGTAGAAGCTATTCCAACTAGTAGTGCTGATCATAACACTTCTATTAAAATGCTTAAAGAGGTTATTTTTCCGAGATTTGGAGTCCCTAGATATTTAATGACTGATGGTGGTTCACATTTTATTGATGGTGCTTTCCGTAAAATGCTTGCTAAGTATGATGTTAATAATAGAATTGCATCTCCTTATCACCCTCAGTCTAGTGGTCAAGTAGAATTGAGTAATACAGATCTCAAATTAATTTTGCAAAAGACTGTCAATAGGTCTAGAAAGAATTGGTCCAAGAAACTTGATGATGCATTATGGGCCTATAGAACTGCATATAAAAATTCTATGGGTATGTCTCCGTATAAAAAGGTTTATGGAAAATCATGTCACTTACCTCTCGAACTAGAACACAAGGCATATTGGGCTATTAAAGAGCTCAATTATGATTTTAAACTTGCCGGTGAGAATAGGTTATTTGATATTAGCTCACTCGATGAATGGAGAACCCAAGCCTACGAAAATGCCAAGTTGTTTAAAGAAAAAGTTAAAAGATGGCATGATAAAATGATACAAAAGCGTGAGTTTAATGTAGGTGATTATGTATTGCTATACAACTCTCATTTAAGATTTTTTGCAGGAAAACTTCTCTCTAAATGGAAAGATCCTGGTATATATGGCTAATTGGATGTGAGTTTTCACGAACTACTATTGTTGACATTACCCTTGAGGTAAAACGTTGGGAGGAAAAACTATAAGCCCCTATCTTTCTCTGTGTCCGATTAAAACACCATACCCATAAGTATTGTGTGAGTGTCAACAATTGTGAAAGACTATATGATAGTTGAGTATGTGGACTTGCTGAAAAAGCTCTTATATATTGACTCTTTCCTATGTTATGATAAATTGCAATTGCTCCAATGACTGAGATTATAGTTTGTTAGTTTTCAATGAAGTTTATGATTCATACTTGAAATTGTGATTGAATTATTAATCTAGCATAAGAAATCATATGACAATAATTATGTAAGTTGTTGTTCTAAGAATGATCATGATGCCCTCATGTCCGTATTTTACTTTTATCGACACCTCTATCTCTAAACATGTGGACATATTTTTCGATTTCGGCTTTCGCTTGAGGACAAGCGAGGTCTAAGCTTGGGGGAGTTGATACGTCCATTTTGCATCATGCTTTTATATCGATATTTATTGCATTATGGGCTGTTATTACACACTATGTTGTTGGAAATATGCCCTAGAGGCAATAATAAAAGTGTTATTATTATATTTCTTTGTTCATGATAATATTCTTTTATTCATTCTATAACTGTATTATCCGGAAATCATAATACACGTGTGAATACATAGACCACAATATGTCCCTAGTGAGCCTCTAGTTGACTAGCTCGTTGTGATCAACAAATAGTCATGGTTTCCTGGCTATGGACATTGGATGTCGTTGATAACGGGATCACATCATTAGGAGAATGATGTGATGGACAAGACCCAATCCTAAGCCTAGCACAAAGATCGTATAGTTCGTTTGCTAGAGCTTTGCCAATGTCAAGTATCTCTTCCTTTGACCATGAGAGCGTGTAACTCCTGGATACCGTAGGAGTGCTTTGGGTGTATCAAACGTCACAACGTAACTGGGTGACTATAAAGGTGCACTACAGGTATCTCCGAAAGTATCTATTGTTTTATGCGGATCGAGACTGGGATTTGTCACTCCGTGTAAACGGAGAGGTATCTCTGGGCCCACTCGGTAGGACATCATCATATGCGCAATGTGACCAAGGAGTTGATCACGGGATGATGTGTTACGGAACGAGTAAAGTGACTTGCCGGTAACGAGATTGAACAAGGTATTGGATACCGACGATCGAATCTCGGGCAAGTAACATACCGATAGACAAAGGGAATTGAATACGGGATTGATTAAGTCCTTGACATCGTGGTTCATCCAATGAGATCATCGTGGAACATGTGGGAGCCATCATGGGTATCCAGATCCCGCTGTTGGTTATTGACCGGAGAACGTCTCGGTCATGTCTACATGTCTCCCGAACCTGTAGGGTCTACACACTTAAGGTTCGATGACGCTAGGGTTATAAAGGAAGTTTGTATGTGGTTACCGAATGTTGTTAGGAGTCCCGGATGAGATCCCGGACGTCACGAGGAGTTCCGGAATGGTCCGGAGGTAAAGATTTATATATGGGAAGTCCTATTTTGGCCACCGGAAAATGTTCGGGATTTTTCGGTATTGTACCGGGAAGGTTCTAGAAGGTTCCGGAGTGGGGCCCACCTGCATGGGGGGACCCACATGAACGTGGGTAGTGGGGGCAAGGCCCCACACCCCTGGTCAAGGCGCACCAAGATCCCCCCTTAGAAGGAATAAGATCATATCCCGAAGGGATAAGATCAAGATCCCTAAAAAGGGGGGATAACAATCGGTGGGGAAGGAAATGATGGGATTTCTTTCCTCCCACCTTGGCCAACGCCCCAATGGACTTGGAGGGCAAGAAACCAGCCCCTCCACCCCTATATATAGTGGGGAGACGCATGGGAGCTTCACACGAAGTTCTGGCACAGCCCTACCTCTCTCCCTACTCCTCCTCTCCCATGGTGCTTGGCGAAGCCCTGCAGGATTGCCACGCTCCTCCATCACCACCACGCCGTTGTGCTGCTGTTGGATGGAGTCTTCCTCAACCTCTCCCTCTCTCCTTGCTGGATCAAGGCGTGGGAGACGTCACCGGGCTGTACGTGTGTTGAACGCGGAGGTGCCGTCCGTTCGGCACTAGGATCTCCGGTGATTTGAATCATGACGAGTACGACTCCTTCAACCCCGTTCTCTTGAATGCTTCCGCTTAGCGATCTACAAGGGTATGTAGATGCACTCTCTTTCTACTCGTTGCTGGTCTCTCCATAGATAGATCTTGGTGACACGTAGGAAAATTTTGAATTTCTGCTACGTTCCCCAACAGTGGCATCATGAGCTAGGTCTATTGCGTAGATTCTTTGCACGAGTAGAACACAAAGTAGTTGTGGGCGTTGATGTTGTTCAATATGCTTACCGTTACTAGTCCAATCTTGTTTCGACGGTATTGTGGGATGAAGCGGCCCGGACCGACCTTACACGTACTCTTACGTGAGACAGGTTCCACCGATTGACATGCACTTGGTGCATAAGGTGGCTAGCGGGTGCCAGTCTCTCCCACTTTAGTCGGAACGGATTCGATGAAAAGGGTCCTTATGAAGGGTAAATAGCAATTGGCATATCACGTTGTGGTCTTGCGTAGGTAAGAAACGTTCTTGCTAGAAACCCATAACAGCCACGTAAAACATGCAACAACAATTAGAGGACGTCTAACTTGTTTTTGCAGGGTATGTCATGTGATGTGATATGGCCAAAAGGATGTGATGAATGATATATATGTGATGTATGAGATTGATCATGTTCTTGTAATAGGAATCACGACTTGCATGTCGATGAGTATGACAACCGGTAGGAGCCATAGGAGTTGTCTTTATTTATTGTATGACCTGCGTGTCATTGAAGAACGCCATGTAAACTACTTTACTTTATTGCTAAACGCGTTAGTCATAGAAGTAGAAGTAGTCGTTGGCGTGACAACTTCATGAAGACACGATGATGGAGATCATGATGATGGAGATCATGGTGTCATGCCGGTGACAAGATGATCATGGAGCCCCGAAGATGAAGATCAAAGGAGCTATATGATATTGGCCATATCATGTCACTACTCTATTTGATTGCATGTGATGTTTATCATGTTTATGCATCTTGTTTACTTAGGACGACGGTAGTAAATAAGATGATCCCTTACAACAATTTCAAGAAGTGTTCTCCCCTAACTGTGCACCGTTGCTACAGTTCGTCGCTTCTAAGCACCACGTGATGATCGGGTGTGATGGATTCTTACGTTCACATACAACGGGTGTAAGACAGTTTTACACAGCGAAAACACTTAGGGTTAACTTGACGAGCCTAGCATGTACAGACATGGCCTCGGAACACGGAGACCGAAAGGTCGAGCATGAGTCGTATAGTAGATACGATCAACATGAAGATGTTCACCGATGATGACTAGTCCGTCTCACGTGATGATCGGACACGGCCTAGTTGACTCGGATCATGTAATCACTTAGATGACCAGAGGGATGTCTATCTGAGTGGGAGTTCATAAGATGAACTTAATTATCCTGAACATAGTCAAAAGACCTTTTGCAAATTATGCCGTAGCTCGCGCTTTAGTTCTACTGTTTTAGATATGTTCCTAGAGAAAATATAGTTGAAAGTTGATAGTAGCGATTATGCGAACAGTAGAAAGCTTATGTCCTTAATGCACTGCTCAGTGTGCTGAACCCCAAACGTCGTTTGTGGATGTTTCGAACATCGAACATACACGTTTTGATAACTACGTGATAGTTCAGTTAAATGGTTTAAGTAGAGGCACCAAAGACGTTTTCGAAACATCGCGGAACATATGAGATGTTTCGAGGGCTGAAATTGGGATTTCAGGCTCGTGCTCACGTCAAGAGGTATAAGACCTCCACGATTCTCTTAGCCTGCAAACTAAGGGAGAAAATCTCAATCGTTGAGCTTGTGCTCAGATTGTCTGAGTGCAACAATCACTTGAATTGAGTGGGAGTTGATCTTCCAAATGAGATAGTGATGTTTCTCCAAAGTCATTGCCACCGAGTTGCTAGAGCTTCGTGATGAACTATAACATATCAGGGATAAATAAGATGATCCTTGAGGTATTCACGATGTTTGACACCGCGAAAGTAGAAATCAAGAAGGAGCATCAATTGTTGATGGTTGGTGAAACCACTAGTTTCAAGAAGGGCAAGGGCAAGAAGGGATACTTCATGAAACGGCAAATCAGCTGCTGCTCCAGTGAAGAAACCCAAGGTTGAACCCAAACCCGAGACTAAGTGCTTCTGTAATAAGGGGAACAGTCACTAGAGCAGAATTACCCTAGATACTTGGTAGATGAGAAGGCTGGCAAGGTCGATAGAAGTATATTGGATATACATTATGTTAATGTGTACTTTACTAGTACTCCTAGTAGCACCAGGGTATTGGATACTGGTTCGGTTGCTAAGTGTTAGTAACTCGAAATAAAAGCTACGGAATAAACGGAGACTAGCTAAAGGTGAGCTGACGATATATGTTGGAAGTGTTTCCAAGGTTGATATGATCAAGCATCGCACGCTCCCTCTACCACCGAGATTGGTGTTTGCGTTGAGCATAGACATGATTGGATTATGTCTATCGCAATACGGTTATTCATTTAAGGAGAATAATGGTTACTCTATTTTTGAATAATACCTTCAATGGTCTTGCACCTAAAGGAATGGTTTATTGAATCTCGGTCGTAGTGATACACATTTTCATGCCAAAAGATATAAGATAGTAATGATAGTACCACTTACTTGTGGCACTGCCATGTAAGTAATAATGGTATAAAACGCATGAAGAAGCTCCATGTTGATGGATCTTTGGACTCACTCGTTTTTGAAAAGTTTGAGACATGCGAACCATGTCTATTGGTATATATGCATGAAGAAACTCCATGCAAATGGACCGTTTGAACTCACTTGATTTTGAATCACTTGAGATATGCAAATCATACCACATGGGCAAGATGACTGAAAAGCCTCGGTTTCAGTAAGATGGAACAAGATAGCAACTTGTTGGAAGTAACACATTTTGATGTGTGTAGTCCAATGAGTGCTGAGGCATGCAGTGAATATCATTATGTTCTTACTTCACAGATGATTCGAGTAGATGTTGAATATATTTACTTGATGAAACACAAGTTTGAATTATTGAATGGTTCAAGTAATTTCAGAGTAAAGTTGAAGATCATCGTGACAAGAGGATAAAATGTCTATGATAAGATCATAGAGATGAGTATCTGAGTTACGAGTTTTTGGCACACAATTAAGACATTGTGGAAATTGTTTTGCAATTAATACCGCCTGGAACACCATAGTGTGATGGTGTGTCCGAACATCATAACTGCACCCTATTGGATATGATGCATACCATGATGTCTCTTATCGAATTACCACTATCGTTCATGGGTTAGGCATTAGAGACAACCACATTCACTTTAAATAGGGCACCACGTAATTCCGTTGAGATGACACCGTATGAATTATGGTTTAGAGAAACCTAAGTTGTCGTTTCTTAAAAGTTTGGGGCTACGACGCTTATGTGAAAAAGTTTCAGGCTGATAAGCTAGAACCCAAAGCGGATAAATGCATCTTCATAGGACACCCAAAACAGTTGGGTATACCTCCTGTCTCAGATCCAAAAGCAATAAAGGATTGTTTCTTGAATCAGGTCCTTTCTCGAGGAAAGGTTTCTCTCGAAAGAATTGAGTGGGAGGATGGTGGAGACTTGATGAGGTTATTGAACCATCACTTCAACCAGTGTGTAGCAGGGCACAGGAATTTGTTCCCGTGGCACCTACACCAATTGAAGTGGAAGCTTATGATAGTGATCATGAAACTTCAGATCAAGTCACTCCCAAACCTCGTAGGATGACAAGGATGCGTACTACTTGAGAGTGGTACGTAATCCTGTCTTGGAAGTCATGTTGCTAGACAACAATGAGCCTACGAGCTATGGAGAAGCGATGGTGGGCCCGGATTCCGATAAATGGCTTGAGGCCATAAAATCCGAGAGAGGATCCATGTATGAAAACAAAGTGAAGACTTTGGCAGAACGGCTCGATGGTCGTAAGGCAAATGAGTACGGATGGATTTTAAAAGGAAGACAGACAATGATGGTAAGAATTACCATTAAGAAAGCTCGACTTGTCGTTAAGATGTTTTCCAACAAGTTCAAGGAGTTGACTACGATGAGATTTTCTCACTCGTAGCGATGCTAAGAGTCTGTTGGAATTATATTAGCGATTACTGCATTATTTATGAAATCTTGCAGATAGGATGTCAAAACATTATTTCCTCGACGATTTTCTTGAGGAAAGGTTGTATGTGATACAACCGGAAGGTTTTGTCAATCCCGAAAGATGCTAATAAGCATGCAAAGCTCCAGCAATCCTTCTAAGGACTGGAGTGAGCATCTCGGAGTTGGAATGTATGCTTTGATGATGATCAAAGATTTTGGGTTTGTACAAAGTTTATGAGAAACTTGTATTTCCAAAGAAGTGAGTGGGAGCACTATAAAATTTCTGATGAGTATATGTTGTTGACATATTGTTGATCAGAAATGACATAGAATTTCTGGAAAGCATATAGGGTTATTTTGAAAGTGTTTTCAATGGAAAGCCTGGATTAAGCTACTTGAACATTGAGCATCAAGATCTATAAGGATAGATCAAAATGCTTAATAATACTTTCAAATGAGCACATACCTTGACATGATCTTGAAGGTGTTCAAGATGGACCAGTCAAAGAAGGAGTTCTTGCCTGAGTTGTAAGGTACGAAGTTAAGACTTAAAGCTTGACCTCGGCAGAATAGAGAGAAAGGACGAAGGTCGTCCCCTATGCTTAAGACATAGGCTCTACAGTATGCCATGCTGAGTACCGCACCTGAAGTGTGCCTTGCCATGAGTCAGTCAAGGGGTACAAGAGTGATCCATGAATGGATCACAGACAGCGGTCAAAGTTATCCTTGGTAACTAGTGTACTAAGGAATTTTCTCGATTATGGAGGTGGTAAAAGAGTTCGTCGTAAAGGTTACGTCGATGCAAGCTTAACACCTATCCGGATAGCTCTAAGAAGAGATACCGGATACGTATTATGGGGCAACAATTTAGAATAGCTCCAAGTAGAACAGTTATTTGGAATAGCTCCAAATAGAGCGTGGTAGCTACATCTAGGAGATGACATAGAGATTTGTAAAGCACACACGGATCTGAAAGGTTCGGACCCGTTGACTAAAACCTCTCTCACAAGCAACATGATCAAACCTAAAACTCTTGGGTATTAGTCACACGGCGATGTGACCTGTGAGTGTTAATCACATGGCGATGTGAACTAGATTATTGACTCTAGTGCAAGTGGGAGACTGTTGGAAATATGCCCTAGAGGCAACAATAAAAGTGTTATTATTATATTTCTTTGTTCATGATAATAGTCTTTTATTCATGCTATAACTGTATTATCCGGAAATCATAATACACGTGTGAATACATAGACCACAATATGTCCCTAGTGAGCCTCTAGTTGACTAGCTCGTTGTGATCAACAGATAGTCATGGTTTCCTGGCTATGGACATTGGATGTCGTTGATAACGGGATCACATCATTAGGAGAATGATGTGATGGACAAGACCCAATCCTAAGCCTAGCACAAAGATCGTATAGTTCGTTTGCTAGAGCTTTGCCAATGTCAAGTATCTCTTCCTTTGACCATGAGAGCGTGTAACTCCTGGATACCGTAGGAGTGCTTTGGGTGTATCAAACGTCACAACGTAACTGGGTGACTATAAAGGTGCACTACAGGTATCTCCGAAAGTATCTATTGTTTTATGCGGATCGAGACTGGGATTTGCCACTCCGTGTAAACGGAGAGGTATCTCTGGGCCCACTCGGTAGGACATCATCATATGCGCAATGTGACCAAGGAGTTGATCACGGGATGATGTGTTATGGAACGAGTAAAGTGACTTGCCAGTAACGAGATTGAACAAGGTATTGGATACCGACGATCGAATCTCGGGCAAGTAACATACCGATAGACAAAGGGAATTGAATACGGGATTGATTAAGTCCTTGACATCGTGGTTCATCCAATGAGATCATCGTGGAACATGTGGGAGCCATCATGGGTATCCAGATCCCGCTGTTGGTTATTGACCGGAGAACGTCTCGGTCATGTCTACATGTCTCCCGAACCCGTAGGGTCTACACACTTAAGGTTCGATGACGCTAGGGTTATAAAGGAAGTTTGTATGTGGTTACCGAATGTTGTTTGGAGTCCCGGATGAGATCCCGGACGTCACGAGGAGTTCCGGAATGGTCCGGAGGTAAAGATTTATATATGGGAAGTCCTATTTTGGCTACCGGAAAATGTTCGGGATTTTTCGGTATTGTACCGGGAAGGTTCTAGAAGGTTCCGGAGTGGGGCCCACCTGCATGGGGGGGCTGATAGAGGCGAGGGTGTCCCGATCTTTCGATGAGATGATAACTATTGATTTGGTGGAGATGACTTTGACGATCCGACTACAAACGTGCACGACGTTGCGCCTTAGCAATCGCTAAACCAATCTCCTGAGGTTATTGACCACGCCGGAGCACGATCAACCTGACCACGAAGGTCTATTCCTGCAAGCAATCAAAAAACGAGCAAGAATATGATAAAGGCAATCTGAATATTGTGAATATGTATGAAGTATTGATAAAGGTGGGGATCCGTTAGCGGTCTTTGTCTGGTCGTTAGACACAAACGAAATACACGAAGTTGCAATGGCTAACTTTTAACTAAACAAATCCCCAGGAAAAGCTACTAGATGGATCTACTTATATAGGAGCAAGAGGTGGCAGCCAAGGAGGTGGGAGGACGTCCCAAGGCATCCTAAAACTAAATCTAGGTCGTACAAGGCCAATGGGCCCAAGTGGAGGTGATGTAACACCTTTGGACTTGTAGTTTGACTCAGATTCTGCTGCAGCATCAGATTGTTTCGTCCACAACTCAACGCTCCGGACGAATTTGAGAGTGATTCCAATTGGGTTGGAAAGTGCACGAAATCTAGTTTCCAACAAAAAAAGAATCACCCAATTCGGAGTCCGTATGAAAAACTTGTGTCTGTTTTGAGTCAGGTGTGTCTGTGCAGTCCGAATCTGAATCCAGAACGTGAGAGACTTGGACTCTATCTTCTCTTGGGCCAAAAGTGACGTGAGAGAACTTTTTGGACAGCAAATAAACATCTCTTTCTTCTTTATCTTCATATGTGGATTGTACAAATGTCCCATACACCTGCAATTAGACAAAACACAAAAGTGTGTGAAGTATTTTTGTTCTGGATAACATAAATAGATTATTGAATAGTTTGCACTAGAAATCACCTGACAAATATGCATATATGCAATATTTTTGGTCATATCCAAGGTAGTCATGTCCTCATCATCCTCCCCTTCTTGAAAATAAAGCCGTCCTCGGCGTTGGTTAATCTGAAATGTGGCTAACAAAAGAGACAAGGTGTACATGTTGTATATGTATATGTCATCCATTTTTACTTCCCTTGATTTTTGCATATATGACACATGAATAGATGAGTAACTTGCATAGTTCATAAAATCTAAAGCCAAAAAATTAGCACAAGAAGTAGAAGGCATGAAAATATTGCAACTCAGTTTGCACATATAAGTGAAGCTCTTATTCATTTCAAAAGATTGACAATGTTCATCATTAAACCATCCCAACATTGGTGAATAAACCTTACTTGCATCAAATTTACATGCTACAACATGCTTAAATAAGCAAACATGCAATAAGTCATTCAACACAGAATCATCACCAAGATTACATGTCATATCAAAATGATTAAACATTGGTTCTTTTGCATCAATAGTTAATTCAATGGGTGCACTCAAAATTGTTGGTATTTCAGTTGTTTGATCACATGGCAAAGTCAAATTATCAACGTAGTCCTCTAAAATAGGTGGTGTGATCAAAGTAGTGGGTAGCTCATCAGATGGTGCATTCAAATTGACAAGGCATTCATCATTCTCATGTAGAGATGGAAGATCAGTACCTTTGTCATTACCTCTTATGATCAACTCAGATGATGTAGCCACTCTCGGGGGCGATGTGTCACATGGTGGAGGTGATGTAGTCCTGACAACAACGGATGTGGTTGTCATAGTATGCCTAGTAGTTGAAGGAACAATCATATCAACTCTTGGAATGTGCACCGTGCGCTTGTTCTCCTCGTGGCCAACACGTCGTTTTATTTCCTGTTCAGCTTTGCAAGCAAGATGAAACAAATGGTCCATAGGATAACACTCTTCATGAATTAGTACCTCTTGAATATCACGGTTTAATCCTCCCCAAAATCTATCCATAAAATCATCTTCACTTTCTTCTAAAGAGGAATGCAACAAGGTAGTTTGTAAATCATCATAATATTTTGTTACAGTTTCACTACCTTGTTTTAAGTGTTGCAACTTCTTAATCATGTCACGAGTATAATAAGCAGGGACGAAAGTATGTCGCATGGCAAGTTTCAAATCATCCCAAGTAGTAGGTATATAATCAGGGTGTAACCGACAATATTCACTCCACCAAACCAAAGCATAACCAGTGAAAGAACCAACCGCAACCTTAACCTTTTTATGTTCATTGAAATTATGGGAAGCAAATATGTTTTTTATGTCGAACTCCCATTCAATATATAAAGCAGGTTTAAAACGGCCATTAAATGGTGGTATAGATACATTAACCTGATCATGTGCATTTGGATGTTTGTGCACCTCTCGTGACGGTTGTGGTATTTGCAAAGGTGGTGGCACGTCTCCCGCGATCGACAAAGCCCATGAATTGACTCTGGATCCTGTCATGATTAGTAGAACAAGAAACAAAACCCAAAAATAATGTTCCTATAACTACTAGGATGTGGTGGTAAAACGCTCACAGTAAAGCAAATATCAATGTCTTACAAGTTCTTACCATGCAGCAGGCGCTGGTGTCAAGTAACTCCGAATATTGAGTAAAGCGATTGCCAGGGGAGCGTACGTATACACGGTGTAGAAATATGTGGAGCTGGGTTGGCTATATATGGTAGCAAAAGATTAGCAATAATCAATTCAAAGATGTAATGTTGAATAAACGCTCAACGACGGTACTGTGCTGGTCCTAGGCTAGACCGGACTAGAGACGCGAGCCTAGAACACTAATGAGGTCACGGCATAGCACAACTAGCATCAATGAAGGATACTAAGTAGCTCTTGACAGCAAGATATAAGTGAAGATCACAATGGCAGTGAAGATAATGATGAAAAACAGCTGCCAAGCAGGATATACAACAACTCTCTCTCCAACTTTTCTCTTGAAAAGTTTGAGCCAATTTTCTAATAAATTCTTTCACAGAATGCTACTAACTCAAGCTTTCCAATGCAAAAAGAATCACTCAATTCCGAGTTAATATGAGGAGTCAAAGAATTCTAAAACTGGCCTGAAAAATTGGAACAAGCTGTGTTCACGAACTTCGGAGGCCAAAAAGACCTATTTAGAAGCCGATTTTGAGGTGTCAAATATTGAACTAGCTTCTGCAACTATTTAGATGCGGCTCGTTGCTAGCTTCAATTTGAGGACTCACGGAGTCAAAACGGACTTCGTATGAGGAAGATACACCTGTTTTACTGAACAGTGCGCAAAACAGATTCCAATCAGAATTCAGGTACGAGATTGATTCTAGATAGATCCGATTTTTTTTCTTCTCTCTTTTTTTTCTCACGTTTTTTCTTCTCTCTCTTTTTCTTTTTTTATTCCTTTTTGCTCTTTTTTTCCTCTATCTTTTTTTTCTCCCTCTTTCCAAGACAAACTAGATAAGATAGAGATTGGATCACGCGAAGATGTGAATGACCTCAACTATGATTATCACAATGAACAGTGCGTAGCACGTGGTGGAAATTAATGGATGGGATGGTGGACAGTGGAAGGGATAATGATGCAGCGGCGGCGTGACTAATGTGAACAGAACTCGAAACTCTAAAAGAACTAGACACTAAGACCAGCAACTGACACGACGATGCAACCGATAATTCAACTATGCAAGCAATGAATAAAAAATTGCAAAGGCTCAGACTGGCTTGGATAAAGGATGAATAGATCTAACTTTTTTTTGGATTTTTTTTTGGACTATAGGTATGAAGAACAGATGCAATCTAAACTATGAAAAACTGAAAAATCTCACCGAGCAACCTCAAAACTGATACCACTTGATAGAGGCGAGGGTGTCCCGATCTTTCGATGAGATGATAACTATCGATTTGTTGGAGATGACTTTGACGATCCGACTACAAACGTGCACGACGTTGCGCCTTAGCAATCGCTAAACCAATCTCCTGAGGTTATTGACCACGCCGGAGCACGATCAACCTGACCACGAAGGTCTATTCCTGGAAGCAATCAAAAAACGAGCAAGAATATGATAAAGGCAATCTGAATATTACGAATATGTATGAAGTATTGATAAAGGTGGGGATCCGTAAGCGGTCTTGGTCTGGTCGTTAGACACAAACGAAATACACGAAGTTGCAATGACTAACTTTTAACTAAACAAATCCCCAGGAAAAGCTACTAGATGGATCTACTTATATAGGAGCAAGAGGTGGCAGCCAAGGAGGTGGGAGGACGTCCCAAGGCAGCCTAAAACTAAATCTAGGTCGTACAAGGCCAATGGGCCCAAGTGGAGGTGATGTAACACCTTTGGACTTGTAGTTTGACTCGGATTCTGCTGCAGCATCAGATTGTTTCGTCCACAACTCAACGCTCCGGACGAATTTGAAGGTGATTCCAATTGAGTTGGAAAGTGCACGAAATCTAGTTTCCAACAAAAAAAGAATCACCCAATTCGGAGTCCGTATGAAAAACTTGTGTCTGTTTTGAGTCAGGTGTGTCTGTGCAGTCCGAATCTGAATCCAGAACGTAAGAGACTTGGACTCTATCTTCTCTTGGGCCAAAAGTGACGTGAGAGAACTTTTTGGACAGCAAATAAACATCTCTTTCTTCCTTATCTTCATATGTGGATTGTACAAATGTCCCATACACCTGCAATTAGACAAAACACAAAAGTGTGTGAAGTATTTTTGTTTTGGATAACATAAATAGATTATTGAATAGTTTGCACTAGAAATCACCTGACAAATATGCATATATGCAATATTTTTGGTCATATCCAAGGTAGTCATGTCCTCATCAGGGGCCCACATGAACGTGGGTAGTGGGGGCAAGGCCCCACACCGCTGGTCAAGGCGCACCAAGATCCCCCCTTAGAAGGAATAAGATCATATCCCGAAGGGATAAGATCAAGATCCCTAAAAAGGGGGGATAACAATTGGTGGGGAAGGAAATGATGGGATTTCTTTCCTCCCACCTTGGCCAACGCCCCAATGGACTTGGAGGGCAAGAAACCAGCCCCTCCACCCCTATATATAGTGGGGAGACGCATGGGAGCTTCACACGAAGTTCTGGCACAGCCCTACCTCTCTCCCTACTACTCCTCTCCCATGGTGCTTGGCGAAGCCCTGCAGGATTGCCACGCTCCTCCATCACCACCACGCCGTTGTGCTGCTGTTGGATGGAGTCTTCCTCAACCTCTTCCTCTCTCCTTGCTGGATCAAGGCGTGGGAGACGTCACCGGGCTGTACGTGTGTTGAACGTGGAGGTGCCGTCCGTTCGGCACTAGGATCTCCGGTGATTTGAATCACGACGAGTACGACTCCTTCAACCTCGTTCTCTTGAACGCTTCCGCTTAGCGATCTACAAGGGTATGTAGATGCACTCTCTTTCTACTCGTTGCTGGTCTCTCCATAGATAGATCTTGGTGACACGTAGGAAAATTTTGAATTTCTGCTACGTTCCCCAACATATGTCACAATACTTATGCCTATTCTCTCTTATTTTACAAGGTTTACATAAAGAGGGAGAATGCCGGCGGCTGGGATTCTGGGCTGGAAAAGGAGCAAATATTAGAGACCTATTCTGCACAGCTCCAAAAGTCCTGAAACTTCACGGAAGACGTTTTCAGAATATACAAAAAATACTGAGCGCAAGAAGTTCACCAGGGGGGCCACACCCTGCCCACGAGGTTGGGGGCGCACCCCCTGTTGGAAATATGCCCTAGAGGCAATAATAAAAGCATTATTATTATATTTCCTTGTTCATGATAATTGTCTTTATTCATGCTATAATTGTGTTATCTGGAAATCGTAATACATGTGTGAATAACAGACATCAACATGTCCCTAGTGAGCCTCTAGTTGACTAGCTCGTTGATCAACAGATAGTCATGATTTCCTGACTATGGACACTGGATGTCATTGATAACGAGATCACATCATTAGGAGAATGATGTGATGGACAAGACCCAATCCTAAACATAGCACAAGATCGTATAGTTCGTTTGCTAGAGTTTTCTAATGTCAAGTATCTTTTCCTTAGACCATGAGATCGTGTAACTCCCGGATACTGTAGGAGTGCTTTGGGTATGCCAAACGTCACAACGTAACTGGGTGACTATAAAGGTAGACTGCGGGTATCTCCGAAAGTGTCTGTTGGGTGACATGGATCAAGACTGGGATTTGTCACTCCGTATGACGGAGAGGTATCACTGGGCCCACTCGGTAATGCATCATCATAATGAGCTCAGAGTGACCAAGTGTCTGGTCACGGGATCATGCATTACGGTACGAGTAAAGTGACTTGCCGGTAACGAGATTGAATGAGGTATTGGGATATCGACGATCGAATCTCGGGCAAGTAACATATCGATAGACAAAGGGAATAGCGTACGGGGTTGATTGAGTCCTCGACATCATGGTTCATCCGATGAGATCATCGTGGAGCATGTGGGAGCCAACATGGGTATCCAGATCCCGCTGTTGGTTATTGACCGAAGAGTCGTCTCGGTCATGTCTGCTTGTCTCCCGAACCCGTAGGGTCTACACACTTAAGGTTCGGTTACGCTAGGGTTGTAGGGATATGTATATGCAGTAACCCGAATGTTGTTTGGAGTCCTGGATGAGATCCCGGACGTCACGAGGAGTTCCGAAATGGTCCGGAGGTAAAGATTTATATATGGGAAGTCCTGTTTCGGACATCAGGACAAGTTTCGGGGTTATCGGTATTGTACCGGGACCACCGGAAGGGTCCCGGGGGTCCACCGGGTGGGTCCACCTGCCCCGGGGGGCCACATGGGCTGTAAGGGGGTGCGCCTTGGCCTAATGGGCCAAGGGCACCAGCCCCACATAGGCCCATGCGCCTAGGGTTTAAGGGGGCAAGAGTCCTAGGAGGGTAAGGCACCTCCTAGGTGCCTTGGGGGGAGGGAAAACCCCCCTTGGCCGCCGCACCCCCTAGGAGATTGGATCTCCTAGGGCCGGCCACCCCCCCTTGGCACCCCTATATATAGTGGGGGAGAGGAGGGACTTCATACCTGAACGCCCTGGCCTTTGGTTGCCTCCTTCTCCCTCCTCAACACCTCCTCCACCTCCATAGTGCTTAGCGAAGCTCTGCCGGAGTACTGCAGCTCCATCAACACCACGCCGTCGTGCTGCTGCTGGTGCCATCTCCCTCAACCTCTCCTCCCTCCCTTGCTGGATCAAGAAGAGGAGACGTGGCTGTTCCGTACGTGTGTTGAACGCGGAGGTGCCGTCCGTTCGGCGCTGGTCATCGGTGATTTGGATCACGTCGAGTACGACTACATCATCACCGTTCTTTTGAACGCTTCCGTGCGCGATCTACAAAGGTATGTAGATGCATCTGATCACTCGTTGCTAGATGAACTCCTAGATGATCTTGGTGAAACGAGTAGGAAATTTTTTGTTTTCTGCAACGTTCCCCAACAGTGGCATCATGAGCCAGGTTTATGCGTAGTTCTTCTTGCGCGAGTAGAACACAATTTGTTGTGGGCGTAGATTTGTCAACTTTCTTGCCGTTACTAGTCCTTTCTTGCTTCAGCGGTATTGTGGGATGAAGCGGCCCGGACCAACCTTACACGTACGCTTACGTGAGACCGGTTCCACCGACTAACATGCACTAGTTGCATAAGGTGGCTGGCGGGTGTCTGTCTCTCCCACTTTAGTTGGAGCGGAATCGATGAACAGGGTCCTTATGAAGGGTAAATAGAAGTTGACAAATCACATTGTGGCTTTAACGTAGGTAAGAAAACTTTCTTGCTAGAACCCTAATTCAGCCACGTAAAACTTGCAACAACAATTAGAGGACGTCTAACTTGTTTTTGCAGCAAGTGGTTTGTGATATGATATGGCCAAAGTTGTGATGAATGATGAATGATCTATATGTGATGTATGAGATGTTCATGCTATTGTAATAGGATTCACGACTTGCATGTCGATGAGTATGACAACCGGCAGGAGCCATAGGAGTTGTCTTTATTCTTTTAATGACCTGCGTGTCATCGAGAAACGCCATGTAAATTACTTTACTTTATTGCTAAACGCGTTAGCCATAGTAGTAGAAGTAATAGTTGGCGAGCAACTTCATGGAGACACGATGATGGAGATCATGATGATGGAGATCATGGTGTCAAGCCGGTGACAAGATGATCACGGAGCCCCAAGATGGAGATCAAAGGAGCTATGTGAAAATGGCCATATCATGTCACGTTTATTATTTGATTGCATGTGATGTTTATCATGTTTTGCATCTTGTTTACTTAGAACGACGGTAGTAAATAAGATGATCCCTCACAATAAAATTCAAGAAGTGTTCCCCCTAACTGTGCACCGTTGCGACAGTTCGCTGGTGTTTTATTCAGACGTTCACATACAACGGGTGTAAGACAGATTTACACATGCAAACACTTAGGTTGACTTGACGAGCCTAGCATCTACAGACATGGCCTCGGAACACAGAAGACCGAAAGTTCGAGCATGAGTCATATAGAAGATACGATCAACATGAAGATGTTCACCGATGTTGACTAGTCCGTCTCACGTGATGATCGGACACGGTCTAGTTTAACTCGGATCATGTAATACTTAGATGACTAGAGGGATGTCTAATCTAAGTGGGAGTTCACTAATAATTTGATTAGTTGAACTTAATTATCATGAACTTAGTCTAAAATCTTTGCAATATGTCTTGTAGATCAAATGGCCAACGTAGTCCTCAACTTCAACGCGTTCCTAGAGAAAACTAAGCTGAAAGACGATGGCAGCAACTATACGGACTGGGTCCGGAACCTGAGGATCATCCTCATAGCTGCCAAGAAAGATTATGTCCTACAAGCACCGCTTGGTGACGCACCCGTTCTCCCTGCAGAACAAGATGTTATGAACGCTTGGCAGGCACGTTTCGATGACTACTCCCTCGTTCAGTGCG
>NC_041390.1:195348686-195349843 GCF_002162155.2 Triticum dicoccoides
GAGTGGGAGCTCTGTAGCATTTCTCATATTATATGTAGATGACATACTCTTGATGGGAAATGATATAGAACTCTTGGACAGCATCAAGGCCTACTTGAATAAAAGTTTTTCAATGAAGGACCTTGGAGAAGCTGCTTATATATTAGGCATCAAAATCTATAGAGATAGATCAAGACGCCTCATAGGTCTTTCACAAAGCACATACCTTGATAAGATATTGAAGAAGTTCAATATGGATCAATCCAAGAAAGGGTTCTTGCCTGTGTTACAAGGTGTGAAATTGAGCTCAGCTCAGTGTCCGACCACGGCAGAAGATATAGAAGAGATGAGCGTCATCCCCTATGCCTCAGCCATAGGTTCTATTATGTATGCCATGCTGTGTACCAGACCTGATGTTAACCTTGCCGTCAGTTTGGTAGGAAGGTACCAAAGTAATCCCGGCAAGGAACACTGGACAGCGGTCAAGAATATCTTGAAGTACCTGAAAAGGACTAAGGAAATGTTTCTCGTTTATGGAGGTGACGAAGAGACAAGGTGTACATGTTGTATATGTATATGTCATCCATTTTTACTTCCCTTGATTTTTGCATATATGACACATGAATAGATGAGTAACTTGCATAGTTCATAAAATCTAAAGCCAAAAAATTAGCACAAGAAGTAGAAGGCATGAAAATATTGCAACTCAGTTTGCACATATAAGTGAAGCTCTTATTCATTTCAAAAGATTGACAATGTTCATCATTAAACCATCCCAACATTGGTGAATAAACCTTACTTGCATCAAATTTACATGCTACAACATGCTTAAATAAGCAAACATGCAATAAGTCATTCAACACAGAATCATCACCAAGATTACATGTCATATCAAAATGATTAAACATTGGTTCTTTTGCATCAATAGTTAATTCAATGGGTGCACTCAAAATTGTTGGTATTTCAGTTGTTTGATCACATGGCAAAGTCAAATTATCAACGTAGTCCTCTAAAATAGGTGGTGTGATCAAAGTAGTGGGTAGCTCATCAGATGGTGCATTCAAATTGACAAGGCATTCATCATTCTCATGTAGAGATGGAAGATCAGTACCTTTGTCATTACCTCTTATGATCAACTCAGATGATGTAGCCACTCTCGGGGGCGATGTGTCACATGG
>NC_041390.1:195349853-195351189 GCF_002162155.2 Triticum dicoccoides
ATGGGTAAAATGACCAAGACTCCGTTCTCAGGAACAATGGAGCGAGCAACCGACTTATTGGAAATCATACATACCGATGTGTGCGGTCCAATGAGTGTTGAGGCTCGCGGTGGCTATCGTTATGTTCTCACCCTCACTGATGATTTAAGTAGGTATGGGTATATCTACTTAATGAAACACAAGTCTGAAACCTTTGAAAAGTTCAAGGAATTTCAGAGTGAGGTTGAAAATCAACGTGACAGGAAAATCAAGTTTCTGCGATCAGATCGTGGAGGAGAATACTTGAGTCACGAGTTTGGCACACACTTAAGAAAATGTGGAATAGTTTCACAACTCACGCCGCCTGGAACACCTCAGCGTAATGGTGTGTCCGAACGTCGTAATCGCACTCTGTTAGATATGGTGCGATCTATGATGTCTCTTACCGATTTACCGCTTTCTTTTTGGGGCTATGCTTTAGAGACTGCCGCATTCACGTTAAATAGGGCTCCGTCGAAGTCCATTGAGACGACACCGTATGAATTATGGTTTGGGAAGAAACCTAAGCTGTCGTTTCTAAAAGTTTGGGGATGCGATGCTTATGTCAAGAAACTTCAACCTGAAAAGCTCGAACCCAAATCGGAAAAATGCGTCTTCATAGGGTACCCAAAAGAAACTATTGGGTACACCTTCTACCTCAGATCCGAAGGCAAGATCTTTGTTGCCAAGAATGGGTCCTTTCTGGAGAAAGAGTTTCTCTCGAAAGAAGTAAGTGGGAAGAAAGTAGAGCTTGATGAAGTATTGCCTCTTGAACCGGAAAATGGCGCAACTCAAGAAAATGTTCCTGAGGTGCCAGCACCGACTAGAGAGGAAGTTAATGATAATGATCAAGATACTTCTGATCAAGCTCCTACTGAAATTCGAAGGTCCACAAGGACACGTTCCGCACTAGAGTGGTACGGCAACCCTGTCTTGGAAATCATGTTGTTAGACAACGGTGAACCTTCGAACTATGAAGAAGCGATGGCGGGACCAGATTCCGACAAATGGCTAGAAGCCATGAAATCCGAGATAGGATCCATGTATGAGAACGAAGTATGGACTTTGACTGACTTGCCCGTTGAACGGCGAGCCATAGAAAATAAATGGATCTTTAAGAAGAAGACAGACGCGGATGGTAATGTGACCATCTATAAAGCTCGGCTTGTCGCTAAGGGTTATCGACAAGTTCAAGGGGTTGACTACGATGAGACTTTCTCACCGGTAGCGAAGCTGAAGTCCGTCCGAATCATGTTAGCAATTGCCGCATTCTATGATTACGAAATATGGCAAATGGACGTCAAAACGGCATTCCTTA
>NC_041390.1:195353050-195357671 GCF_002162155.2 Triticum dicoccoides
AATGTTGAATAAACGCTCAACGACGGTACTGTGCTGGTCCTAGGCTAGACCGGACTAGAGACGCGAGCCTAGAACACTAATGAGGTCACGGCATAGCACAACTAGCATCAATGAAGGATACTAAGTAGCTCTTGACAGCAAGATATAAGTGAAGATCACAATGGCAGTGAAGATAATGATGAAAAACAGCTGCCAAGCAGGATATACAACAACTCTCTCTCCAACTTTTCTCTTGAAAAGTTTGAGCCAATTTTCTAATAAATTCTTTCACAGAATGCTACTAACTCAAGCTTTCCAATGCAAAAAGAATCACTCAATTCCGAGTTAATATGAGGAGTCAAAGAATTCTAAAACTGGCCTGAAAAATTGGAACAAGCTGTGTTCACGAACTTCGGAGGCCAAAAAGACCTATTTAGAAGCCGATTTTGAGGTGTCAAATATTGAACTAGCTTCTGCAACTATTTAGATGCGGCTGTTGCTAGCTTCAATTTGAGGACTCACGGAGTCAAAACGGACTTCGTATGAGGAAGATACACCTGTTTTACTGAACAGTGCGCAAAACAGATTCCAATCCGAATTCAGGTACGAGATTGATTCTAGATAGATCCGATTTTTTTTCTTCTCTCTTTTTTTTCTCAC
Source organism: Triticum dicoccoides (assembly GCF_002162155.2). NCBI lineage: Eukaryota > Viridiplantae > Streptophyta > Magnoliopsida > Poales > Poaceae > Triticum > Triticum dicoccoides. The sequence goes on from NC_041390.1 coordinate 195,353,690, forward strand.
GTTTTTTCTTCTCTCTCTTTTTCTTTTTTTATTCCTTTTTGCTCTTTTTTTTCCTCTATCCTTTTTTTCTCCCTCTTTCCAAGACAAACTAGATAAGATAGAGATTGGATCACGCGAAGATGTGAATGACCTCAACTATGATTATCACAATGAACAGTGCGTAGCACGTGGTGGAAATTAATGGATGGGATGGTGGACAGTGAAAGGGATAATGATGCAGCGGCGGCGTGACTAATGTGAACAGAACTCGAAACTCTAAAAGAACTAGACACTAAGACCAGCAACTGACACGACGATGCAACCGATAATTCAACTATGCAAGCAATGAATAAAAAATTGCAAAGGCTCAGACTGGCTTGGATAAAGGATGAATAGATCTAACTTTTTTTTGGCTTTTTTTTGGACTATAGGTATGAAGAACAGATGCAATCTAAACTATGAAAAACTGAAAAATCTCACCGAGCAACCTGAAAACTGATACCACTTGATAGAGGCGAGGGTGTCCCGATCTTTCGATGAGATGATAACTATCGATTTGGTGGAGATGACTTTGACGATCCGACTACAAACGTGCACGACGTTGCGCCTTAGCAATCGCTAAACCAATCTCCTGAGGTTATTGACCACGCCGGAGCACGATCAACCTGACCACGAAGGTCTATTCCTGCAAGCAATCAAAAAACGAGCAAGAATATGATAAAGGCAATCTGAATATTGCGAATATGTATGAAGTATTGATAAAGGTGGGGATCCGTAAGCGGTCTTGGTCTGGTCGTTAGACACAAACGAAATACACGAAGTTGCAATGGCTAACTTTTAACTAAACAAATCCCCAGGAAAAGCTACTAGATGGATCTACTTATATAGGAGCAAGAGGTGGCGGCCAAGGAGGTGGGAGGACGTCCCAAGGCAGCCTAAAACTAAATCTAGGTCGTACAAGGCCAATGGGCCCAAGTGGAGGTGATGTAACACCTTTGGACTTGTAGTTTGACTCGGATTCTGCTGCAGCATCAGATTGTTTCGTCCACAACTCAACGCTCCGGACGAATTTGAAGGTGATTCCAATTGAGTTGGAAAGTGCACGAAATCTAGTTTCCAACAAAAAAAGAATCACCCAATTCGGAGTCCGTATGAAAAACTTGTGTCTGTTTTGAGTCAGGTGTGTCTGTGCAGTCCGAATCTGAATCCAGAACGTAAGAGACTTGGACTCTATCTTCTCTTGGGCCAAAAGTGACGTGAGAGAACTTTTTGGACAGCAAATAAACATCTCTTTCTTCCTTATCTTCATATGTGGATTGTACAAATGTCCCATACACCTGCAATTAGACAAAACACAAAAGTGTGTGAAGTATTTTTGTTCTGGATAACATAAATAGATTATTGAATAGTTTGCACTAGAAATCACCTGACAAATATGCATATATGCAATATTTTTGGTCATATCCAAGGTAGTCATGTCCTCATCAGGGGCCCACATGAACGTGGGTAGTGGGGGCAAGGTCCCACACCGCTGGTCAAGGCGCACCAAGATCCCCCCTTAGAAGGAATAAGATCATATCCCGAAGGGATAAGATCAAGATCCCTAAAAAGGGGGGATAACAATCGGTGGGGAAGGAAATGATGGGATTTCTTTCCTCCCACCTTGGCCAACGCCCCAATGGACTTGGAGGGCAAGAAACCAGCCCCTCCACCCCTATATATAGTGGGGAGACGCATGGGAGCTTCACACGAAGTTCTGGCACAGCCCTACCTCTCTCCCTACTCCTCCTCTCCCATGGTGCTTGGCGAAGCCCTGCAGGATTGCCACGCTCCTCCATCACCACCACGCCGTTGTGCTGCTGTTGGATGGAGTCTTCCTCAACCTCTTCCTCTCTCCTTGCTGGATCAAGGCGTGGGAGACGTCACCGGGCTGTACGTGTGTTGAACGTGGAGGTGCCGTCCGTTCGGCACTAGGATCTCCGGTGATTTGAATCACGACGAGTACGACTCCTTCAACCCCGTTCTCTTGAACGCTTCCGCTTAGCGATCTACAAGGGTATGTAGATGCACTCTCTTTCTACTCGTTGCTGGTCTTTCCATAGATAGATCTTGGTGACACGTAGGAAAATTTTGAATTTCTGCTACGTTCCCCAACATATGTCACAATACTTATGCCTATTCTCTCTTATTTTACAAGGTTTACATAAAGAGGGAGAATGCCGGCGGCTGGGATTCTGGGCTGGAAAAGGAGCAAATATTAGAGACCTATTCTGCACAGCTCCAAAAGTCCTGAAACTTCACGGAAGACGTTTTCAGAATATACAAAAAATATTGAGCGCAAGAAGTTCACCAGGGGGGCCACACCCTGCCCACGAGGTTGGGGGTGCACCCCCTACCTCGTGGGCCCCCTGGTGGCCCTCCGATGGCCATCTTCTTCTATATGGAGTCTTTCGATGAGAAAAAAATCATAAGCCATCTCCTCGGACGAAAGTCCGCCGCCACGAGGCAGAACCTTGGCGGATCCAATCTAGGGCTCCGGCAGAGCTGTTCTGCCGGGGAAACTTCCCTCCGGGAGGGGGAAATCATCGCCATCGTCATCACCAACGCTCCTCTCATCGGGAGAGGGCAATCTCCATCAACATCTTCACTAGCACCATCTCCTCTCAAAACCCTAGTTCATCTCTTGTATCCAATTCTTGTCTGCAAGTCCGGGATTGGTACTAGTAGGTTGCTAGTAGCGTTAATTACTCCTTCTAGTTGATGCTAGTTGGTTTATTTGGTGGAAGATCATATATTCTGATCCTATATGCATATTAATACCCCTCTGATTATGAACATGATTATGCTTTGTGAGTAGTTACGTTTGTTCCTGAGGACATGGGAGAAGTCTTGCTATTAGTAGTCATGTGAATTTGGTATTCGTTCGATATTTTGATGAGATGTATGTTCTCTCTCCTCTAGTGGTGTTATGTGAACGTCGACTACATAACACTTCACCATTATTTGGGCCTAGAGGAAGGCATTGGGAAGTAATAAGTAGATGATGGGTTGCTAGAGTGGCAGAAGTTTAAACCCTAGTTTATGCGTTGCTTCGTAAGGGGCTGATTTGGATCCATATGTTTCATGCTATGGTTAGGTTTACCTTAATACTTTTGTTGTAGTTGCGAATGCTTGCAATAGAGGTTAATCATAAGTGGGATGCTTGTCCAAGTAAGGACAGTACCCAAGCACCGGTCCACCCACATACCAAATTATCAAACTACCGAACGCGAATCATATGAACGTAATGAAAACTAGCTTGACGATATTCCCATGTGTCCTCGGGAGCGCTTTTCTCTATATAAGAGTTTGTCCAGGCTTGTCCTTTGCTACAAAAAGGATTGGGCCACCTTGTTGCGCTTTATTTACTTTTCTTACTTGTTGCTCGTTACAAATTATCCAATCACAAAATTATTTGTTACCATTTATTTTAGTACTTGCAGAGAATACCTTGTTGGAAACCGCTTATCATTTCCTTCTGCTCCTCGTTGGGTTCGATACTCTTACTTATCAAAAGGACTACGATAGATCCCCTATACTTGTGGGTCATCAGTCGTCTACATGGGCCCGGATCTCATCTGGAAGCTGGAGGAGGAGCCCACCATCCCATAAGAGGGGAATCGTGTTGCGGCGGCGACGACCATTCGCGATGGCGTGGAAGTAGGTCGTACTAGCGTTACCCTTAAGGAGCCATCGCTGGGTACCCCATTGGCGTCAATATGCCTCCTCATCCGTGTATATGACCATGAGCTATTCCTCGAGGTCGTACCGAAGAATCTACTCGTCAGGGGAAATACTAGAGGTGTCAGCCCGGAGGTCAAGGGCATGAATGGCGGCTAGGATGGCTTTCTTCCGGTCGCGAACAGCCTGGCCCAGGTTCGCGCCCCAACCCTTCATAAATTGGTGGGTGCGTTTAGCGCAAAAGTGGAGGGTGTCAACCGCCGAGAAGGGCCGGGGAGGCTGC
>NC_041390.1:195358241-195368902 GCF_002162155.2 Triticum dicoccoides
CGGACGAGAGTAGGAGAGGGATATGGTTTGACCCGATCCGGGTAATCGCGCAAAGAGATGCCTGGGGGCATCACAGTTCCCATTCCGGAGAGACTAGGCAGAACGAAGTGAGTCGGGTCTGCCTGGTGGTTGGTCCAGGTAAATCTGACACCAACCCTATCTAGTTTGCGGAGGCCTAGGTCTGCGATACAGTCATTGAACATCTACATCAGAGGATAACATGCTGAGCTGAAATTTGTTGGTGAAATGTATATACTGAGACATGTTAAGTTGTTCTTCGTCGCAAGATCTGATTGAAAAATATCCACACTGTTGCTTAACTGGATCTTTAATAGTTAACCAGTTAAACAAGTCGTCGCTATCATCGTCGTCATTGGGCGGTCATGTTCGTTAATATGTTTGACTTATTTGTATTGTCAACAATGATATATTTGACTTAACTAGATAAACTTGTGGAATCAATAGGAAATCTCATTATTTTTTTTTCGGGGTAGGAAATCTCATTCTTGATCCGCCACTAGGGTCAACTGGATTCTATATGTAAAGTACCATGGGGGTACTACTTGGTTAACTTATAAAATATATTACAAGCAGATATGTACACGTGAACCAACATCTTGTTGAACGGTTAGATGGACAGTGGCATTCTTAGCCCATCAGGGTTTAAGATCTGGTGCTTGCATTTATCTTGAATTATTTTAGGATTTTCGGCGATGCGCGTTCAGTTGAAGGAGACGTTCCTGTGAAATACGAGGCGCCTATGATGACTTTGATGATATGCCGGCTCAGCCTCCTGAAGGTGCTCATAAGTGTAGGATGTGCATGTGTGCGTTTATAAAAGATAAGTGTATACACGTATATATGAACGTTTTGCGTTTGTACTGTTAAAAAAAACCCAGATATGTACACTTGTACATGACTCACATTCCAAATTTACAGACAGCTACATCTTCTAGCTGGTTAAACAGAAAACAGTTACCCCCCAAAAGAAAAGAAAAAGAGCTGAGCAGCGGCCTTCTTAATGGCCAGGAGAGATAACCCGCGGGCCGTGGAACTTCGGCGACGGCGCGCGGGGGTAATGATCGACGTCGACGTCGGCACCGGGGCACGTGAGGAGGCGGCGGCGTGGTTTGGACTTTCCATAGAAGATCGAGTAGGGTGGATACTCCACAGATGTATACTCCTTAAACGTACTGAAACGTACGTGCCGCATACACTGTAATCTGCAGTTTTAAATCACACATAGTATCTTGGCGATCGATCTGCACTTTAGCAGCCACAGCCGCTTCATGTGCTTGCAAGCTATCTCCGGCGAAGCGTCGCTGATCTCCTGCTATCATTGTTGCTTTGCCGCAGTCGGCATGTGAGCTTCGATCAGCGTCTTTTGTTATACAATTTTCCGTCTAGTGCTTACTGGCTTACTGCTCCGGGTCCGGGGTGATGCATGCATGGTTATGGGAAAGGAGAAGTTAAGAGAGAAACGGAGAGAATCTGTAGGAGCGTGCAAGAATCCGAGCCAGCATACAAGAATGCGCATACGGATTGTGTCAATCTCCCTCTAAGATCCGCACAATCGTGTAGACGGTGATGGAGGTGGCCTGCCTCCCCTAACTTGACCACAGTTTCTTATGCTCAAGTCAAACTCAGTAGCTGTTGTTATTTGCGGCAAGTCGCTCTATATAAGGCTTCGTTACGTCAGTTGCTTAATTAGATTAGGGACTTTTATAACTATCAAAGTTCGGATTTTAGCAATAGGCAAGAACGATTCTTACTTCATTTTAATTATATACATGCATGCATTAGAATGATTAATTTTTCCTTTCACATGCACTCATCTCTCTAATTACATGCACTAGTAAGTATGCACGTGCAATGCACGTCTCGACTAAAATATATTGATCAAAAACATAATAATAGTGCTATCGTAATGAAAATCTACCTTTTGAAAAGCTGAAATCTCATGCAAAGAGCATATAATTCCTAAGTCATACAAATGACTGGAAATATTGTGCTTTATGAATCAACATGCCCATGTCCATTGCTTAGCATGCACCAAAGATCATTAACTACCAAACTAAACTAAATTTGAGGTACACTATTTCCAATCACGAAATATATATCTTCAATCTTAATTTCTTCTAGTTAGTACCTACAAATGGGCCACTGCCAATAAGCACCAAGCAAAAAAGAAATGCAAGTGCGCGTGGAGGCAATGGAAATTGGTAGTTTCCACATAAGCTGATCAAATGACATAATTCGTTAGAGTTCCGAGATACAAGTTTGTGCATCTAAGAAACAAAACATTGCAAGTTCATACAGAATCAAACCATCAATCTGCATAATATGACATCCTTGCTCCTGCGGCTGTAGCAAGTACACGTGAAACCAGTTAGAGAACTCGCTGACAGACAAATCAGTTGTGCAAACCTTTAAAGGTAGAACCACACTTACTTATAATAAACATTGTAATTTCATGAAAATAAAAGTTCATAGTACTACGATAAAGAATCATATTATTAATTTATTGAAGCTCACTGGTGCGAAGTAGACTACCTTAAGATTTATATGACCAAGAAAAATGGACAAGAGATGCAAATAAAGAAAATCCAGAAGTTGATGGCATGCACCTTAAAAAGTTTTTGCATATGTACAACACTCCAGAAGTCTCTAAAAATTCACATGTCATTAGCCTTGTGATAACTATAACTCCCCCTGACATACAGTTGTAGCCATAAAATGTGTTTGGCATTCAAATAAACCCGGGCCTAATATGAATCTATTGAGAAAAATCAATGTAACAAACAACTTTCAAAGATGTCAACAACCTACTGTAATTCTCCACCTTATGTTCCAGGGTCTGACCAAGGTTTCCTGTTATGCCTGTGTTAAGGGATGCATGTCAATCAAGAAAATGTGTTATGGTTACGTCATAAGAATAAGATGTTCATAGTGTGAGTTAACTCCCAATCGGTGCCTCTAGCCGAGGATCAATCACAATTCTGCATTTGTTCAAATAAACATTAAGTTGATATGTACGTAGCACCTGCTCATAAGTATAAAAGGACCTTCTTACTGACTACAATACATTGATGTAAAAAGTGAAAGATGATATTTAGCATGCATGCATGCACACACCTTTTCTGAAAAAAAAAGACAATTGTGACTAACCTTGGCTATTTGAAAATATGATCATGGTTGTGGTGACCATAAAAAATTGGTTCCTTCCGAAATATAATCCTACAATCATTAGTAGTGTACATAAGCAATGTCTGGTTTATTTCAATGGATGCACACTTTGCTACTGTGGTTAGGGCTGCTTGGGGTTGGGGAGGCCATACCTTCACCATCGCGCTTCCAGGTTTCTCTATCCTCTTCGTCCTCCCTAGCCTCCCTTGTTACCCACTCCGTCCCCTCTCTGCCTCCCCTCTTCCTCTCGGATCTCACTGATTGCGGGAGGCGACACACGCGGTCGGCCGAGATCTTAGCACCATGGTTACAAAATATAGAAGTGTTCAAATAAATGATTCCTATGTTAGCACCGCTCTCACCATCCCGAATGAATAACCACATGCAGGTCAAGATGCTTGCTCTGGAACATCAGCCAGTATATTAGATTTGCAACACACCTGGTGGCAAACCATTTTAAATCACTAGGTTTCTATTTCTAATCATGCCACTACCTACTCAGCAACTTCAGAAAAGACATAATAAGCAAAGTAAATTAGATGGAAACCAAGAGCATGTCCCCTATGCCCCCCGCCAGTAGTCCACCAAACCTATCTAGTCGTCCGGCTGCCTCCCTTAATATCCATGGACATCGTACCCTCGAAAAAATTAATCCATGGACACCATGCTCCACTATATGCAATGTGAGATAAACGATAAGTAAAGGCAGCACAGGGGAGTGGAGGGAAGTATAAGAATGCCGTGAGATCTCATCTCCACCCCCATCCATACACCATCCATCATCCATCTTCCCGTTGGCTGTAGTGACGCCCCCTCTGCCTTTTACACGAATGTGGGGTCCTGGAGCGAAATGAAAAATGGGACCCTAATTCTGGAGATTTGTAAAATTCATAGTTTACCTAATTATATAACTTGGTGTTTTTTGTACATATTTAGAAATATGTCCACTATTGTGCAAGATAGTAAAGATTGTACTGTACTCCAGTGATCTAAATGCTCTTATATTTCTTTACAGAGGAAGTATCAATAAACTGATCTTATATTCCATTGAAACACATCATGATAAGTAATGAATATATTTAGTATTCTTAATATATTCAGTGCAACGGTTAGACCAGCAAAAGTATGGGATCAACTGATGAATAATAAATTGATCAATGACTGGATGGAGTCTTGACCTACAGTGTGTGGGCTTTTCGATCTGGCATCATGGCGTGATTATATACAAGTACATCCTCGATGGGAAACTGTTCTGCAGCCGAAAATGAAGACCACATCCCAGGTTAGGCTTAGTATGGCACGAACAACACAAGTACTGATAGCTGTAGAGTAGGAACTTACGACGCACATCAGCAACGTGGTGACACAACTCCAGAGCTCGTCCTGCTCGCTCAATAGGTGGGCATCTTTTCTGGGGCTGTTCTGCTGCAGCAGCTTATCTGTGATCCGGCAGGGTAGCGCCACCACGGCCGCCGGCAAAGCTGGATATCATCACGGAAGAAAGTACAGTTCCACCTTCATGATGTACGAAGCCGGATTTTTGGGGCCTGTGCGATCCGTCAGGGCGGCGTCAACGCAGCCGCCACCACCGACGCCGTCCACCTCCACCAGTCCCTCTCCACGAGCGACACCGATGTTCTTGCTAGGGAGGAGCACTCCAGCGGGAAGAGCGGGCTCGCCCTGCGGCTTCACTCCGGGGACTTCATCCGGGAGGAGCAGGCCCGGCACCAGAGCCACGTGTCCCTCGTTCTCGCCCGCCTGCGCCGCGAATCGGCCTGGGCCGCCGCATTGTCGGCGCACGCATCTCTGGCTGCCGATGGGATCTCCCGTGCCGACCTGAATCAGGCCAACACCATGCCGATCTTCGTGGCATCGACGACGGAGATACAGGGGCCGGTGTTGTCCGGCGTCGGGAGCGACACGTACTTCTCTCACGTCGGCGTGGGCTGGCCCGCGCGGCCGCTCTGCATGGTGCCCGACACCAGTAGCCGCGATGTGGTTGAGGCTGCGAGCGAGGTAGGCGGCGGGTAGGGGAGGGCATCGTGCAATCAAGATGTCGTGGGTGGGGCGCGGTGGAGGTTTGCTAAGGGCATGTCCATTGCAGAGCGCTTGCATCGGCGCTTATGATGAAAAAAATAAACATTATAAAATAAAAAATTAGCTTAGCATTTTACACGCCAACGCTGGGTGCTAAGGCGAATCAACATGTGGTTGAGTTGGTCAGGTAGACAGTGCTATCCCCAACCCATCAGGGTTCAAATCCTGGTGCTCGCATTATTCCTGAATTTATTTCAGGATTTCCGGCGATGCGCTTTTAGTGGGAGGAGACGACGAGGCGCCTACGGTGACTTCGTAAATTTCAAAATGATATGCCGGCTCAGTCTGTACTGATGTTAAAAAAACGCTGGGCCCTAAGGACCGGCGCTAATTAATCCCAAAACCAGCAGGGAAACTCGATCGCTACATGCATCTTTCAAGCCTGGCAGGAAAAAAAGACGAAGCGTCCGCCTCTAACCTTTGTGCCGATGCCAGGTAAGACACTAGGATTTTCTAGCCTAACTGCCAATTAGGCAGGATATTAATCCTAGCGCCCGGCATTGTAGGTGCCCTAATGACGCGTTTTAGATCTGTCGGGGGGTCTGTTTCTTTTTATGAGGGGATATGTTTCTTTTTTTCTGCGTGGGATGCGTGATTATAGGAGTTGCGATCACATGCGCATGGAATTTGTTTTCCTCCAGGTAAAGCATGGTCAGTCAACGCAAAATACTAAGTGCACACCGAAAAATAGGTCAGGATAAAGCTAGCTGTTAGATTAAAATTAGTGGGCCTAATCAAACGGTGGTAGTGCGTCTGTGTGTGTTTTGTTATGTGTGTTTAGTGAAACTAATGTTTGATCTTTTATAAGTAGTGGAGATAAGTAGTGGAGATATATGCACTAAAGGATGAAAAGCTGATGTCATCCTAGATTTTTTCTTTTTTCAAATTTTAAAATGTTTTGTAGATCAAACCGTCGCTCCGATTAAAAAACCGTCTTCACAAAAAATTCATCTCGACGAGATCTTCGAAACTAGATCCCATGTTGATATGTTTTGATGATTTTTTTTCAGACCAAAAGTTATCATCTTTGGGCTAGCTAAGTTATCACGTCTGTCATACATAAGTTACCACGTCATTTACACAAAAGTTTCCGGAATATATTTTGAACAAACTTTTATCCGAGGGTCAAAAAGTGATTATGTTGTTTATAGTGAGTTATAGCTTTGTTGTGTATATTACCATGTGGCACAAAAGTTATCGGGGTATGGTTTTCAACAATTTTCATTCCCTCGGTCAAAAAATTATCGCGATATTTGTATATGAGTTATCAACTCTCATGTGCGTATAATACCGTGTTATTTGCACACAAAGTACCGGGAATATGTTTTTCAATAAATCCCACCATCCCCCCCCCCTCCCGCGCAGTTCACCTAAGTATAAGGTATGCAGTGCTTCACGCAAACGTTATCAAGATTATATTTTTCAATATTTTTTCTTCGGGGTCCAAATTATCATGATGTTTGTATCTAAGTTATCATGTATATGATGCGTTATTACCATGATGTTTATACAAAAGTTACCAGGATACATTTTTGGTCAAAGTTGTCGTGGTTGTTTGTGGCTAAGTTATCAGGGTTGCCATGTAGAAAATACCATGTTGTTTATAGATAAATTACCGGGGAGATGTTTCAATAATTTTTTCACCCCCGATCGAAGTTACCATGACATTTGTATGTAAGTTATCGGGTCCCGGTGCACAAATTACCATGCCATATGCACAGAAATTACCAAAGTATGTTTCAACCCAGAAAATCCTTCATGTGAAGTTGCCATGATATTTACAACGAGCCTACATGGCAAGGTATACAACCAATTGGTGTATGGAAGACTACAAGACAACTTGAGAAATCCAAAAAACACAAGAAGAAAAATGCTTTTTTTAGCTCATATGAAAGTGAAAAAAGCTTAACTATCATATTTCTATTTATTGAATGTATCCAATTGTTAGCTGAGTTGGTTAGTCTTGCATGCCACAGATAGTGAGGGCAAGAGATCGATACCTATCCCACTCACTCATTTTTTGATTTAAAACGAAAAGGCAGCTTTAAATGGCAGTATGCATAATTAGGAACCCATTAATCATGCCAATTAGGATAGGAGGGAATTAAATCGTGCTAATTAAGAGTCACGAGACTAAATTGAGTTAACTAATAAATTCCCCGAATTAAAATCAGGTCAATCCATGTATTCCGTAATTAAAATCCCATTAATTAAGGAGACACAAAAAACAGAATTACGGGAGGCTCCCCTGATAAAAAAATGATGGCATCCAGATCGTTTGGACCTATCAGAAAGATCCGAACGTTTGGAATTTACAAATATCGATTAGCTAAACTAGCAAAAAAGCCCGTGCGTTGCAACGGGAGAGAAAACATAACACACGCTCTTAATCCAACAACCATCACTCAAGACCACAATAGGTCCATTGTCTTTATTTTTGTGAGGCATCATATTTGTGTTGTCGCTTATCCTCTTTCTCACCCTCACCGGCGATGGCCTCGGTGTTCACAAAAAAAACGTGTTTGAATATGGTTAATCCTAAGGCGTCTCTCTCTTCCTCTCTCTCTCTATCTCTCTCTCTCTCGCTATCTCTCACTCCCGCGATGAGAAATCTATTGTTTTCCCCTGTGACATTTTTCAGAGGTATGCATGTGTAGTTAGCGATGTTTTCTTTTCCCTATATGGTTATAGTGGGGTGTTTATTTGCAATCCGGATCGCCGCTGGTATTAAAGAAAAATGGATCTTGCGCTATAAATTATAAGTTTTCTTCCAAAACAATATTTTAAAAATATTTAAAGGTAAAATTAACAACATATTTAGATTCCCCACATTTTTCTAATAAAATTTCATATATATAATATGTTAAAATTGAAGTTACGGTTTAAAAGATACAGATAATTTAGAAAATCATTTGTTTGACTTAAATATATTCCAAAATAATATTTAAAATAATTAACAGGTAAAAAAATCTCATATTCATATTCTACATATTTTTCTAATTAAATTTTATATATAACATGTTCAAATCGAAGTTAGGGTTTAAAAGATATGGATGATTTAAAAAGCATTTCTTTGACTTAGATATGATCCGCGGATGAATTACCTAAAACATCAAGGGGCTTTTGAAAAATGTAAAATAACGGTTTGGTTGTGACTTAAATCCGGACCGCGGGTTGATTTCATCCAAACACGGAGGCTTTTCTGAAAAATGCCATAACGGACAATCGAAACTTAATTTGCTTTATTATTAAAAAAATTAGGTAAAGATAAAGATATAGTCGTCCCCAACCGAGCTTAAGTGCACACCTGCCTGATTAAGCAAGAGAGACTAGCCTATAGCCAGGAGTATCAAGTGATGGAACCTAACCACAGCGGCTACGGCTACGGCTACTACGACAACAACAATGGGTCCTATACAAATGACGACAACCCATGCTACTACGGCATGAGCTATGCCACTTCCGAACCCTCCTATGGCTACCAATACCAGCAGTCTCCTTCTACCCAGTACGATGGCGCGGCGAGTGCTATGGGCATGGGCATGGACATGGACCAGTTCAGCGCGCTCATGGAGGCCACGTACATCTCACCTGCTGCACCATCCTGGGCGGAGCAGCACGAGGCAAAGAAGGCCAATGCCGAGTCTCCGCAGCTGATCGGCGTGCGGAGGCGGCCGTGGGGCAAGTATGCGGCGGAGATCCGGGACTCCACGCGCAGCAGTGAGCGCGTGTGGCTGGGCACCTTTGACACCCCGGAGGCCGCCGTGCTGGCCTACGACCAGGCGGCCTACACGTCCCGCGGAACCGCGACCGTGCTCAATTTCCCGGTGGAGCGAGTCCGGGAGTCGCTGCGCGTGCTGAAGCTCGGCGAAGCCGCGGCCGCGGGGGAGGACGGAGAAAGGTGTGGCAGCTCCCGGTCGTAGGTGCACCCGCATGAACAGTACACTTAAAAAGAAAATGAAACAAAGTAAAAAAAATCCGATTTTTTTTGACATCAAACTAGATCAAAAGTTTTAGGTTTCTGCAAAATTTCGTGACCAAATAACATTTGAGGAGCCCTCAGCAAAAAAAAAAAACAAAATCACTCCTGAAAAGTGAATAAAACTTTGAACACAGATTTGTTATTTTTGTTGAGGGCTCCTCGAATGTTATTTGGTCATGAAATTTTGCAAGAAGCGAAAACTTTTAATCTAGTTTGATGTTCCAAAATTTCAGATTTTTCCAATTTTGTTTTGTGTTTTTTTCAAGTGTACTGTTCATGCGGGTGTAGGTGCACCCGAGAGTAGAAAATCCAGTCTTAGGAGGACGACTCGCCCGTGCTGGAGCTCAAGAGGCGCCACTCAGGGCCGGTCCTGAGATTTTGGGGGCCAGGGGCAAGACAAAAAATTAGGGCTCCCCCTAATATATATAACCAATAACACTTTAATGCAACCAATTTTGATACTACTTTCGTTCAATACTTCTTATATATTATTCTAAAAGTTTCTTCTAAAACCCCGCTGGCCATCCGGGACCTAGTAGTAAGGCCATGATTCGTGTCAAAGATCAGTCATTTTTCTGTAGGCGAAACATGTTGGACATCCGTTTATCCTGAGAAACATTCGAATAACTAGGCTACAGAACGACTAAGCAAGCAAAGGACAACAATATATATAAGATCTAGTCTCTTAAAATAATTCTCGATACAAATCCACTTATCATAGGATCAAGATAAATTTTATCCAACAATTTTTATAGATGTGTAATATTGCCAAATCATTTAGCAGTGGAAGATATGCATCTTATATGTATGTGAAGGTAAATTACTTCATCAGCAACATAAATACTAGGGAATAGTACGAATGATATACCTCTTTTTTTTCGGGTACAAATGATATACCTCAAACCAATCACATCAACATCCGTGATTAGGCGCTCAACAACGGCGCGATATGGATGTTAGGCAGGAGGCACCTAGCAATATAATCCCAACACCTAGAAAGTGGATAACGAACGCACTCGGTATTGTCAATTGCCATGGCCTGGTGATGTGCGTGTGAGTCCTGCGTGGCTGCGTCCAGCTACTCGAGCTGCCGGCGGCTAGCGACTCTTGATCTAAAGTTCGGGACCAGGGAACAGAGAATAGGTCAATGGATTAGGGATGCGATCTCACGTCGCAAGAGTTACGCCGTGATTGCGTGCGTACATCAATGTGGGCCTAATTTTGTTTACTTGAGCTAATTTCGTTTCGGAAGAAGAAAGTAATTAATTCCTGATTGCGTACTTGCGCCTAGGCTGCTACCTCTTTTCTTTGTTTGACCTAATTTCGTTTCAGGAAATGATATGGGCCTATGGGCTACCTTCGTACCACATCTGGGAGGGGCTCCTGGATTTCGGGG